>NC_080579.1:61617008-61918060 GCF_029962835.1 Magnolia sinica
ACAATGTCAATTAGGTCAGGCTTAGTCTAACGCGGGGGCCGAGCTCGACATGATGGTGAGAGGCCGAGCTCTTCTTAGTTGATCTTTGGTCTGATGGGATTGGACTCAGTATATTCACCGAGGTCAAGCCCGACATATATGCTAAGGTCGAGCTCGACTCGATGGTGGGAGATGGGATCTTCTTCCTCATTGGACGAGTGGTGAGGGTGCTTGGACCGTTGGGTCACACCTATTGCCATTAGAACACTTGACTTGGCCTGTTGACAGTAGGTCAAAACATTTTCTCCATAACACTTGTACTAAAGCTAAAGAAATAAATTGCATTTTCATGTGCTTTGATATGTACTTAGCAGGAGAAGTGCATGTCGAAAAAGCCTACAATTCATTGTAGTTCATATCATTTTTTTAATGCAGTCACACCACACACACACCCAAACACTCACACCACCGAGAATTTTCATCCCAATGGGTACTTGAACCCATGACCTCATGTTGAAACTCATGCACCATCTAAACCATACAACCAAAATTTAACCAACAAATGATCAAAATCCAATTTCTAGCATTTCCATTGGTTGTGATATTTCATTCATTGAGACTTTTTAACTTTGTGACATTCTCAACGGGGCCATGTCATTGCTACCTAAAGCATCAGGTGTATCCTCGAACTTCGGTCTTAGGTGGAGTTACCAAAAATGTAGTTCTGTTCAAATTTGGCAGTCATAATCAAATTCGGTAGATCAATGGAAGCAGATAGCATATTGAGTAATTTAGTATGTTGCAGCATACCGAGTAAACTCTGTGGGACCCACTTTGATGAATGTGTCTTATCCATGCCATCCATCCATTTTACCAGCTCCTTTTAGGGCATGAGCTTAAAATCTAAGCTTATCAAATGCTTAAGTGGACTACACCACAGGAAACAGTGGGGATGACGACTGTTATGCTATGGGGAAACTCGAACCGACCTGTTATATAAGATGTGCAACTAGTCATATAGGGAGAATCTTAGGGCAACATTGACAAGGGTTACCCAAACGAACTCCTTAGGATGTATCAACTATGAGATAAGCCAACCTAATTAAAGGGCCAACATTGAGTCGAGCCTTGTACATGACTCACCCCTTAAGCTAACTTTATTAAGGCCAACCTATGAAGTGGGATCTCTAGAGAGAATCCTGCCTCATGATAAGAGAGGAAATATTTCGCAAGACCATATACATATCATGCTAGATGAGGTCATCTCGATGATATCTCCGGAGGCAGATCCTCATTTAAATACGGACCCCTTGGCATATCTATCATATCCCACTAGGATACGAGGATCCAAAGTATTTTGGTGAGACACACTATCTCATAAGCTGCCTAAGCATCCTATAAATACATCCACTACCATTGAAGAAGGTCAGAAAAAAGAACCCTAGCTAAAGTTTCATTTATACCATAAGTCCATACACTTGACTTAGGCTTCGGAGGTTCCCCAGCCATAACCGATCCCCCCGTTATCTTTTATATATTCGTGGTGTAGGTACTTGCACACCCAGAGGTGTGGCCCCTGCCTGTCCAGATTTGAGCAATGATATTTTAGCATCGTATGTGGGAACGATAACAAGTCCATTAAAATTCCCCAATCTAAGTGCCATTTCTTGCCCACTACTACCTGAATGACTAAGAAGAAGGGAAGGATGCTAGCCGCGGTTGAGCCCGTGAAGGAGTAGCAGCCTGAAAATCCTCAGACCTCGGAGTCGGCTCCCCAGTCTCAGCAAC
Organism: Magnolia sinica; assembly: GCF_029962835.1. NCBI lineage: Eukaryota > Viridiplantae > Streptophyta > Magnoliopsida > Magnoliales > Magnoliaceae > Magnolia > Magnolia sinica. Next base: position 61,618,776 of record NC_080579.1, read on the forward strand.
CATCACCGGTAATTGCATAAAGATCTCAGAACTGAGGAAGTTGGTTCATGTCCCACGAAAACTAGGTAGGAGCTCTGACTAGCAACATTGAACTCATCATGAGATTGCTAAAAAGGAAACACGTAGCTCCCGCTGATCAACATCCAGAGTTGGAAGCAACAACCAAGCTATCCCGCCCATCTCCTTTGCACCCCGAGCCGCACACTGCAAAAGCTCAACCAACAAGAAGTATGTGTATCTCAGCATAAACCCCAGAAGCCGCCGAGCTCATTGAGTCAAACTTGTGGCATAGAAATAGTCTATCAACACAGATTTGCCAATTTAGCTTACACCAACCTATATTATGAGATGTAAACTAATATTAACCAATGTTGAGTGTTAAATATTGCACATTTTCCCCTATTTATATCTTCGTTTTATGAACATGATAAGGCGCAATGGTATATTTTATACGTGTTTGTGTTGCAAGGAGAATCTGAGAGCTTGGATGAAAAAGAATGCTAAAAACATGGATTTAATGCTCAAGAATCACCAAGGAAAAAGATTAATCTTAGGAGACTAAGAATGGAGAATTCACATGCCAAAGATCTAAGTAAACCAAGTACAAAGGATGAATAAAGGACTTAAAAGAATGCCGAATCCACAACAAAAGAATAGGACATATCGATCCGACTTGAGCCAACTTCGGTCCGACAGAAATCGCAGAAAACAGTCTAAGTCAAAAGAAGAATAATTCGGTATGACCTGATCCAACTTCGATTCGACCGAAGCTTTGGTTGGAGTCGGTCTTACCTAAATTTAACAAATTTTCTGCACAAGATTTTTCAGCATCAACTTCGGTCCGATTGAAGTCAACTTCGGTCGAAGTGAAGTCAACTTCAGTTCGATAGAAATCGTGCAGAATTGTCAAGCAAGAAAGTGTGACTTTCAGTCTTAATTCGGTCCGACCGAACCCAATTTCAATCCAACCAAAGCGTAGCATGGGACTTATGTGGAGTGCATAAATTCAAGACGGTTTTTGAAAATTTCAAGGAGTTACATAAGATGAGGATTCACAAATATAAATAGGAGTCCCTAGGACGTTCCTAGGTATCTTCTAAGGTTTAAGGAGTGGAGAAAAAGGGTGGAGAGCCACCACCAAGAGTCTTTCTTCTTCTTTCTTACTTATTTTCATGTTTTATTTAAGAGTTCTTAGTTCAATCATGTCTATGGTTGGTTAAATCTCTTAGCTAGGGCTAAGTGGTGAAGCTTGTAGCCGGATTGAGATGTTTACTTTACTTTGATTCATGTTTATGTTGAACTTCATTGATTTCTGGTCGATTTTAAAGAATATTTTTGGTTTTCTATGGTTTGTTGCGGCTCAAATTAAAATAGACACTGTGATAGCTTTGAATATCTTCTTCTTTTTATTTGAGATTGTGGGATTGGTAAATCCCATTGTTTTTCATAGTCTCCTCGACATGGTTGGGCGATGGAATCCTTTGCAAATCTTCACAATTCTCTTCCATTGAGGCTGGATCAATGAAAAGTTCAAAGATTTGATCATCTCTTCTTCCAATTGGATAAGATAGGAATCTGATTCCAGTTAGATCTCTTGAATCAAGTAAGGTAGCATCTTAATAACTACAAGTGGATCCTTGGCACACTAGTTCTCACCTTTAAATTCACAAGTTTCAATCAAAATTACTTCCAACTATTCCAGAATTCAAATTTAGATCTTCTTCTAGTCCTAGTTTTAATTATTTTCAGAAACCACTAACAAAAAACCGGCCAAAGATGACGGATGTGGGGTGCTTTTGGCTACGGCTAAAAGCCGTCGGCATTACCGACGACTAAAATCCGTAGCTAAAACCAATTTATCCATAGCTAAAGGGCCTTTTTTTAACAGTGGACATCCAATCGCTGCTATTTTCCTGTGGTGTGGTTCACCCGAGATTTATTTCGTTCTCATTTTTTGGTATCATTCATCAAAGAATGTTTAAAAATTTATGTATGACTTGGATTTAACACAAACATCATGGTGGACCCCATAGAGCCCTACCAGATCCAATGCTCATAGTAGCCTTTTCTTTTTTTTTTTCTTTTTTTTTTTGTAAATGTTTGTAAGTTTTGTATTTTCTGTAAAATTGTGGTGACTCATTTATAGAAATAGTGGTAATGATATAGGGTTATCCAGAACAACCAAATAATGATTCTAGTTGTAGATGGGTAACATGTATATATTTTCTTATATAAAATTATCTTAACCATTCAGTAAATAGGCCCTTACATGTACGGTTGTTAATATGGTGTATGTTATAAATGTGGTAAATGCGCAATTATCGAATTTGAAAGTATCTTCTCATTTTAGATGAGGGATTTCCAAACGCAAGGCACTGCCCTCTTTCAAATTTTAGATGAGATTTCCAAATAGCGCAAGCTTCCTCGCCCGAGCTTTGATTCCTTAAATAATTTCCTCTTCTTGCTAGGGGATTTCCAAATGCTGTGCAGATTCATCTCAAATAGGTGAGCTTCTCTCGAAATCCCTTATTTTCCTTGCCGTTTGATCCTCTTCTTGTTGTTTTTATTCCAGAATCCCTTCCATCTGTTTCTTCTTGTGATGAGCAGCATGCTACTTTCAGATGTACATCTATAAAAACTAGGCACAAGCACAACACATTCTAATGCAGCACATGTGTGTGAGATCCATACCATGTAAATTAAATATGCAATCCCACTTTCTGAAAATTTATTTGTCCATTCTTCTACAACTTTCTCATGTTTCTTTTTAGTTTCATTTAGATCTTCAATGGACATTCATTCATGTATTTTTGTGTTTTTATTTTCTTGGCATAGATACAAGAAGCTCTTGTGCATAGTGGATCTTACTAAGGACTTCTTTTTCAACTATTCATACCATGTTATGCAATAGTCTTCAAAAGAACTTATGTGATGATGTGACAGGACAAGTTCTCTATGAAACAATGTTCGTTTGGAATGAGTTTTTGATGCGTTGAATTTGAAATAACCTCAAGAATACTCTCTGGACAGTTGCATTGGTATATGGCTTCTTTAGATAGGTAATGTTCTAGAAAAGAATGTTTCTATGGTATTAATAAAAAGACATTAGGAAACTACATGTATACATCTATGTACTTGAAAAGGCCTAGCTATGAGTCCTAGGGGGGAGGGGGGAGGGGGGGTTGAATAGGACTATGCCAAATTAAAACTTTAACAGTGGAATAAAACAATAAGATAACCAAGTAAAAGAAAGATAACAATCCACAATACAGAATGAAAGCAACCTTCTAGTTGTTCTAAGGACAACTTTTCACAATAAAAATCAAGGGTTTATGGCAAGGACAAACTTACTAGAACAATTAGAGAAACAAAATCTCAAACTGCAAAGGAAATAAAGAAAATAATGAGAAAGAAATTCTAAGCTATTACAACATTCCCCACAATGCTTGAAATGTAAATATTACAACATTCACATCCACACATACATCCCACAAACTTGAATGAGAAAGGATATAGAAATTAAACAAACATTCAAATCACAAGACACAAGGAATTATAGTGATTCACCTGTGTGTACACCAACTATTAAACAACAGCCACACAACTTGCTACTCCACTCCTAATATCCTCACACACGGAATATTAACGTTTATTATGAAAAATAGGTTTTTCTTAGGTTCACCTAAAAACCCTCACAATTGTATCTTTCAAATGGGCTTACACAATTCAAAAACCCCACACTCTGAGTTTTCTGGCTCTCCTCCGATAACCAATACAATGAGATTTTTCTGGCTTAATATCAAAAGAAACCAAAATAAAGGAAATTTACACAAATGTAAAATACCTGGATTCCTCCTTTTGTTGCAGTCCAAAAGAACCAAGTTGAAGTAAAAGTTCGAATATAGAAGTTCAATGTCCAATACTCACTTTAAAATGGTTCTAAGTTCTAATTGATTTTAAATTAAATCAAGTCGGGCTAGCTCTATTTGATTTTGATTCCAAAAAATGGAATATTCCAATTCCTCTTTCAAATCAGATTAGAATGCAAAAACAAAATCAAATATAAAGGGCTAACAAAAGAGAATATTAAATATGCATAATGTAGCTTAAAAAGAACACAAACTTATCTCTTAGAGTGATGCCTTGATTTTACTTGAATTGGATTGTCAAACTCTGAAAATCGTTCTCTATTTATAGATGTAGAAACCGCATCTATGACTGGTCCTGTGGACACTATGACTGGTCGTAGGACTAACAACATTTAGAAATTTTCAGCGCGATTGGATAAAACCATTCCACGACTGGTTGTAGGCTGTCCATGACCGGTCGTGAACCCTCCACGACTGGTCGTGAAGAACCAGAATTCGTTGTTGTAGTTTGAGTCATAGCTGAAAGACTGGTCTTGAACGAGTCGACACTATTCACACGACCAATCGAGCAGACTCTAGGGCTGGTCGTGGCTAAACCAAAAAATTCTAAAAATTTACAACAACTTAGGACTGGTCTTGGAATTTCTTAAAATGGTTGAGCCGATGCTATGACTAGTCGAACAGAGTCCAGGACTAGTCTTAAAACAGACCAAAACACATATAAAATAAGCAATTGACTTATGCATCCTAAATGACCTACCCTAAGGTCAATCTAAGGTCTTTCATACCTAAGACATGAAGTATAAACATTAAACATTCAGTTGATTAGTGATCTTTGAAGTTCATGGGACTTAAGATCTCGATGCTTGATGAAGCTTGAAAGTTTGAGCTTGTAGTTCTTGAGTTGTACTTAGAGATCTTTGGAAGCTTGAACTTGTAGTTCTTGAGTTATACTTCACCTTGAGTGTTGAACAAGATCTCATAGTTTAAAAACTCTGAAGCTTTAGAGAAGAGAACAATGTACTTGATCTTACAGTTCTTGAAGTAGATCATTGTACTTGCACTATAAGAAAAATAGGCATTATCAGCGGCCAAAACCGCCCCTAAAAGTCCAAAAAACTGTCGGTATAAGATTTACCTGCGGTTGGGCGGCTGCCGCAAAAGGGGGGCATCGCTGTATCGTTTACCTGCGTTCAGCCATTTTTAGCGGCATTTTTAGCGGGCGCCACTAAAAGTTGGCCTCTACCGGTGCTTATTATCATTTACAGATGACTATGCTGACAGCCGGTAAAAACTGTAAAAGCACCGGTAAAAACTATAAAAGCGTCGGTAAAAGCAGTATGAAGCATCGGAAAAGCTATATGAAAACACCTGTAAAAACTTTTAAAACGCTGATAAAGTAACAACAAACACCGCTAAAAAGTTGTAACAATGCTAATGAGAGATTAAAATGCCGGTAAAATTTGTTAAAAACACCGGTAAATCATTTACAGTGTAAAAGAAAAAATAATAAAAATAACTAAAAATTCTACTAGGCTAAATCTTCTAAATCAAAAGACCTTTACAGGCTTAAATTAGCATTCAAACACAACCTATAAATCATTTACAACCAGCCTCATTTACAGGGGGCCTGAGAATGAAAGGTTACATAATGGATAGAACATTTATAGAATTGAGACACAAGGAAAAGCAGAAGGAAAAAAAAAAAGCAACGGACTTCACCGACGCCCGAGGCGAGACTTCTCAAATGCACCCCAAGAACCAGAACTCATACCATATAGAGGACCTTTGTCAGCACCACCCCGCCATGCATAGAGGTCAGGTAATAAAATTGTATGTATAATCATAATATGAGTTGCACTATCTAAAATTAAATTTTCAGCCATAAATATTTCCTTCAAAAACAACCACACCGAATGAAGTCCATATCCATCCCCATATGAAGCAGCAAAGCCCCCCTCTGTTACAAATGCTCCACCTTCAATTACCAATGCAAAGACAAAAGTTTACAAAACAAAATAAAATAACCAAAAAACAAATTTGATATAAAATAAAAGGAACCAATAAATACCTGTAACTAGCAGATGGAGGAGAATAGTTATGGAATTTTTTTTATATAAATATGTGGACAGATTTTTCTTCCCTTTTTCTTCAAGGATAAAACTGCATCATAAGCATCATAGCATGCAACTCAATATGAGCCTTTTTTACAAAAGCATTAACTAGCATGCAACTCAATATGGATGGACTTGAATTCAGCAGCTTTGATCATGTATCCATGTAAGCATTGTGGACCCCTGAGCCTACACTCTATATAGTTACTTCCACTTTGAATAAGCATCTTACAACCAAAGATAAATACATAATACAAGTCAAACATTATGGAAACCCTTCATTATATTGAAGCAATGAAGATTGGTAAGAAAAATAAAAATAATATTAATAAGCCAAGGGTGTGGGGCCCTTACTTTTGGTGATCCTTATGTGGAGTGGACTTGCCTGATTTTTGGACCGTGGCATCAAGAAGTGGGGAACCACCTGATGGAAAGCTTGGATATTGCACACCTTCTATCCAGGTTTGTGTTGGATTGTAAGAGAGCTGGGTTGCACAAGCTCGAGGCTTTCCGACCTCAATGCATCTATGTAAGCATTCGATATAAGGATAATTAGTGGTTGAGGTCCATTTCTTGGCTCAAGCAATTATGGACAAGCCAAGCACACATGATTGTATATTTTGATGATCTGAAACATCCCTCTGATGGATCCTTATGTATCTGGACAGACTGAAAATTACTTTGGCAATTGTATTTTTATCATCGGGATGGTATCCCTCAAACGGGGCTAAAAGCAAAAATGGTTAAAGTTCAACAAATCTATAAGGTGTAAAAACACATAATGATGAAAGAAAAGCTTTAAATACATACCAGTGGCAATAAACGAGAGATTATGGGCTTGTTGAGGTGATTGTAGTGACAACGCATAGGGATTAGTCACCTCAGAGAAAACTAGCAACTAAGAACTTAACATCCACCAAAGTATCATAACAGCTCCTACCCAAGAAGTTATAGTAGTTTGTTATATTCTAAGCCTCATAATATTAGGGGAAAAAAAACTACCTAATTTGTCTACAAGGCCGTATACAGCCTGGTTGTAAGGTGAATCAAACCAGACAAGAACCAGTTTTTCTCCTTCTTGAAGTACCAATGCAAAAGAGAATATACCTGAATGGGAAAAGATGAGAACTTCTAACAATGCGAAAGAGAAGGAAATAACCCCAGTAGCCTAAGAACAAACAAGCTCCATATGCAACCTGTGATAGAGCAAATACAATCCCCTTCTCCTACAAGTAAAAGATTTACATTGCCCATTGGCAACTATATGTAATGCATGTCCAAATCATCTAATGTGGCATACAATACAAATATTGAAGTGCAAGCTTCACATGCATCTTTTACCTGACCAGCATTACTTTCTTATAGTGTTTATGGCACATTGATATGGATGGGCTTGAGGTTTGAATTTTCTGGTCTAGACGTTTGAATTGATCCTTGTTGCAAGTGTCCAATAGGCCTACTAATCTTTAATGAGAAATATTATCTCTTTACCTTTTATAACATATGCCCTGACTGCAAGATATAATTGAAAAGAAAATCTTACCATTGAGAAAATTACCCTTAAGTTTAAAATCAATAGGCTATTACTCCCGGCACTGCCCTTCATTGAATAAAAAAATATAGATAGTAAAATAGTAGGTCCCATAGCTTTTAATTAATGCTAATACAATTGTGTTTCTTAAGGAATCAAAATGACTAAAAATAATCATAATGCAGCATCTAGGTTGCGTTTTAATGAACTATTGAAATGAATTGCAATTGTTTGTTCAAGGGAGAGTAAATGATCACATTGCAGTTGCATTCCTTCTATGTCTAACTTGAATTGTGATTTGGTCATTTCAACTTTATTGGGTTTCAATTCAATTAGATTGTGCATCCAAACATGTCCTTATTATTCTTAGTTCATGTGAGACACCCGAAAAATAAGCCCACCTTATGAACCACGTGCTACCATATGTTTCTTAGTTTGTCTCCAGATAGAGGTTTCTGAAGAAACTCTGTAGCACCCAACTGAAAAAATAATAATAATAAAGAAAGGCAGAAAGAAATAATGAGACTCCGAATAACCACCACATACAAACAAATGTATACATGTGTATCAGGAAGCAGATGAGAAAACACACCATTGGGCAATTTTATGATTCTTCATTTTGAACTGCATATATTTGAACTGCATCTGCATAGCCATTGGGCAATTTTACGAGTCTTCATTTTGAACCTCACATTTACTATAATGAAGATGAAGCGCCTAAGTGGAAGTTTGGTGTGAATGGAAGCAAGAGTCCCTACGATCATAAATAAGAATGTGCGCCTTGCCATGGCCCACAAGAATGCTAGATCTTTTCATGAACCATACTTGAAGCTAGGACCCACAACACGTGACCACCCAAGCAACCAGATTTTAGGAAGTTATAAGAAGCCAAGGTATCTCCAATTTGTTTCCATGTACCTAGGTATTAGGTAACAGTATCAGCCAACGTATTGGCATGTTGTTGTTTCCTTCTTTAGCATTCATACAGTGCATCAAGGCTTCAAATTGCAGTCACATTACTTCCAAGTTCCAAGTTGGACCTATAAAGAACATAATTGCAATTTGAAGGCTACTTCCTCATTACAAACATTTGGAAACATATACTTCAACCAAAGCCAAAATACTCTCAAGAGAAATGTAAGAACAAACAACAAACTTTAGAAAGCCAGATTACAAAGAATGACATAACAATGAAATCTTTAGAATGTGTTTTCTTTCCATACAAACTTGGGGATGGTGCATCTCATGCCCAAAGATCGGGTGTAGTTGGCCTTGGGCGTGCAATTTGACAAGGTAATCTATTGATTCCATTCACAGTAATTTGGAAGGAATTTGCACATGTAATGCTAGTAAACTAAAAGAACATTGGAATTTCAAAAGGCTAGAAAGATAACATCAAATCAAAATATGCACGTGCTGAGATGATCTGTACAATTATCTGAATTTTTTAATCTATCTGAGATGATTTGTACAATTTCAAAGCATTTCACCAATTTAAATCTTTAAATTCCACCTAATGTGGATTTAGAAGGACTGAATCACATCTAATGTGCAGGTAGATGCAAGCTGCTCTAAGAATTCTTAAATCTATAACCGGGGCAAAATAAAATTCATTTGTAATGATGAAACAAGTTGTTTCAGGGTGATATTACCATGGAGGAAAATTCACATCTAATGTGCAAGCAGGTGCAAGCTCCTCCAAGGATTCAACTAGGTTGCTTTTTCAGGTTGTACTTATGATATTGATTTGCTCCAAGCAGGACATATCATTATGAATTTCCAATACTGAAATATGAAAATCGGAGTATTTAATCACAAAAGTATAAGTAATGGTGAAATTTCCTTTGTAAATTTTCCTTACGATAGGTGGTCCCAAGCCGTGTTTTTAGATGGCTCGTGGGATCACCTGAAGTTTCTCAGTGCTTGTATCTTCCTCGGTTTCCCTTGAAAAATAAATAAAAAAATAAATAAAAGTGATGGTGAAATTTTAGCAATTAATTCCAACAAGTTTATTTAATTTCTATGATCAATGGTTGGACCATTTGGGTAAGACTACTAAAGCTAAAATGGACAATCCTGCAAGTGAACTTGTTAGAATTCCTGCTCCATCTTCGTGTCCTTTATAACAAAATACATAAATGCAATACGATATCTAAATTCACCGAAAAACAAAAATATTCATGGAGTATCTTTTAGCAAACAACTTTTGGCTCATGTCTTAACATTAGCTAGTGCAATGGATGGGCAGAGTGGGTATAAAACATGACCCGTTGAACATCAAGTACGAAGTTTCAGGTTTTTGAACTAGGGACCTACACCATCCTTCTGATAGGCCACCATGAGGATAGACCATAGCAGTCCATAATCAAACAGCAAGAATCATAAATAGATTACCTGACATGTCTTATTTTCTATATTCATCCTCTTCAACCCTTTCTTGTTGCATTTCTCCAAAGAGATATATAGCTCCACAAGCATGCCCCTCCACATGCATTGACAAGTGCCACCTTCCCATGTTAATTAAACATCCAAATCATGTATTGGGTGGGAACTACCTGGCAGTAGATAATTTGGCCAAAAAATCAGGTTGTTTAATCATAGGACACATGTAAGAAAACAAATGGACAATCTTAAAAAACTTGCAAGCTCTCTCTATACCATCCTTTTTTTTGTACATGTGGCCTACCTGATAGTTAAACAAACTAATTTTTTAGTCACAATGCAAAGTAAAGGACAAGTGAAAACTACCAAAAATTTCACATAGTTCCTTTGCAGTACAAGTTGCCTGTACTTGTCCAACTTGAAAACAACCAAACAGAGGTGCAAGAAAATCAGCAGACCTGCTTCAAAATGGTGAAATAATTTGAGAAATGGAATTTTGGCCCAAACCTGCATTAAATCTAAAATCTCTACATCTTCTCTAACTTTAATAGTCCCTTGTTCAACACAGGCTGTGACAACAGTTCCACGTCCTTGTAAAAATTGAAAAGCAAACCATCAAAAACTGAAGTGGCAACTACCCGTTAAGCCTCTTGGTTCAAGCCAAATTCTTGGATAGCTAGATATGCTAGTAGACGCTGGTATGCATGTATAGGTATGCTTAGAGACATAACAAAGAAATTATGTGATTTTAAATTTACAATAATCCATGATATCATATGACAAAGCCTCATCCCAATTAATTAGGGTTGGCTACATGAATCCTGTTCCACCATTCCACTCAATCAAGGGCCACCCATAGTCTCAAACGACATGATTTTGAATTGACAGACATGTCATCCGCAGAACTGTTACAATGAAATAATTTTACATGGAGAGCCTTCACATAACTTTCTACAGTGTTCTACAACAGCAATATGGCAATTATCTTGTAACTTTCAATGACATGTCGATTTTTAGGGCACAATTTAACTAAGTTTTGCTTTCACCACATTAGGGTGTGTGATTTGGGTGGTCTGGATTGGATTACATGTATGGTACTGCTTTTGTAGTGGATCAAATCAAGGAAAGGGTCCACCAGTGCTTACGTCATCCCTGCGACGTGTGTCCTAATGTGGGTCTCGTTCTCATCATACAGCTTGGCCAGACCAAAATCTGAAATTTTTGGATTGAGATCTGCATCGATCAGAATATTATTGGCCTTGACATCCCTGTGTGATATGGGGTCTCGACTCCTCGTGAAGATAAGTCAGACCTCTTGCTGTCCCCAAGAAAATATTATAGCGGATCGGCCAACTAAGATGCAAATTGCTCCATCCTGCAAGGCAATGACAGTCATTTACAGAAAGACAAGAACATGTTTCACATCATTTCCTGTTTGTGCAACCTGGTCACAAACACGTATAGGTGTTGGACTATGGTTGCATGAGGACAGCCAGGGGCAACAAATTCAGGTGTGCGAGCGTGGAAGCACATACTTCAAAATGTTACCAAGTATCAACTTCTAGGAAATTAGAGCAGGAGTGTGCATACAAAGCATGACTCGGAACAGGAGTGGCACCTATTGAGAAAGATTGTGCAACTAAGTGTTGGATATTAACACATGGTAGCAAACATGGGGACCAAGAAAAATCCAACATTCTAAGACATCTGTATGAATTCATAATCATCATTATCATCATCTAAGCCGTATCCCAACAAACTGGGTTCGCTACATGAATCATGTTCCAACATTCCACTCTATCAAGGGCCTTGCACATTTCTCACTGCACCCGAGTTCCAATTGAGTGTGCCGCTTTCAGAGAACGCCCCAACTTGAATACATAATGATATTGACTGTTACATAGATATTACTGTGTATATGCATAAGACAAAGACACGCATGTACATAACCAAAAACACACAAGGACCTGGGACGCAACCATACAAATAACACTAAAACACATGAAGAAAGGTAAACTACGGTTTTTCCAAATAGAAATGTTGATGTGTGTCTGACATGCATCTAACATGGATGCTGGACAGCATACTTGCCCATATATTCCATTGATTGATATAGAAGAAAGGAAAAATGAATGGAAAATTGCCCATTGTTGCAACGAATTCTTTAGAAGTAAAGAGCACATGTCAGATTTGTTCAGATTACAACATGAATACACAATACCTAATCGGTTAGTTCAATTGTATTTAAATTCCATGATATATAAACGCACCATAAAAATTTCCCACTACATTTCTGTGCACATAGTTTCATTTGGACTCAGTGGCATCCATATCACCTATTTGGACCATCCATTAGGTCTAGTTCACTCTTCATAAGCCACCTTGAAAAATACGTACTGGTCAGATGATCCAAACAACCAGTTAGTGGCATACAAAATAGATGTACAAGATTGTTCATAGAAGATAGGCCCAGTCACGGATGTATAGAGCCATCTGATTGCTGTCAATTTTTTTTCCCAGTAACACAATGAGGGGACTGGACCTAATGACTGGTTTAGGTAGGTGATATGAATGCCAAAAAGTCCAAATGCAACCATGTGCACGAGAAGGTTTACATGCACTTAGCCCACTAGATCATAAGTAGTGAATTAAATAATGGTATGGATGCACGTATCACACCCATAGGATAGGGAAACATATCAACATCACATGACAAATATCAGATGTATCACTGTTTAAGGGAAACATTGGGAAAGAAATGATTACACACAAGTGAAAAGATCACAAAACAAGTATGCCCAACACATATCCTTTGTATAGAAAATGTGCTGCCTAATAGAAGCGATGCAATTATATCAAAAATGAATTCATAGAATTCATAAGTCATATAATACAAGTATGAAAAAAGATTTCCCCCAAACAAATTGGGAAACAAATGGGTTCATATAATTCATAAGTCATATAACATAGGCATTTGCTCCAAACAAAAGTTTACTACCCATCATTTAAGGTAAATGATGCAAAAATAAATAAATGAATGAATGAAGAATGTTGAAAAAATTTAAAACTACATTAGAGTATTTAGCATCAAGTTTAGTTGGAACAAGGTATTCCATAATGGCAACAGTGGCCGTAATGGCGATTATGCTTAATACAAATTTATTTAAAAAGAAAAAGACTATTTTGGCCCCATAAGGGGCCATTGTAGCCAGGACTGTTACACTTACAGGTCATTACAAGACAATTCTGAGGTCAATTTTTGCATAACAACCGTTATGACACCATAACGAGGGACGGTTACCACCATTACTAGGGATACCTTGAGTTGGAAGCATAACTACTTAACTTGAAACCGCAAAGAAACTCAGGACCGTAAGTTGAACAATCAACCATTGGAAAGGAAACATAGACTTCAAATAGTTTTTAGCTGCAAAAAAATAAAAATAAAAATAAATAATAAATAATAAATAATAATGACAGATTGGTCATCCATTCTCCTAACAATATTTTGTAGTTCCCATACCTCTTGGATTGCTACTAAAGCTTCAGCCATCCAACAATAACTCCCCTAGAATAGAAAGCAATTAGCTCCCTTACCTTAAAAAAGAAAAAAAAAAGAAAAAAAAAAAAAGGACCATGAGACTAATACATGTGCAAATATTAAGACTCTTCAATGTATGAAAATCCATATAAATTTCTTAAAAGCAAGGATCACTGTCACGCCCCAAACTCGGAAACCGGGCTCACAAAATTTTCGATCGCCGAATCCGGCACCGACAACCTTCGTAGAACCCCATTCTCGGCTCCAAGCGCCCATTCGCCAGGTTCCGATCTTGGGATGCTACGAGGATGATTTTCAACATCAGTTTGATTCGTAATAAGCATAACCAAAGGTATAACCTACAAACAACAACCAGAAACTCCATCACATTTTCACTATGATCAAAAACTTTACAAGTACAATGACCATAAAGGAAAATATAATGATGATGAACAAAAACTCCAAAATGATCTGCTATGTGCTCCTTCCTCAGTGCTGTTGTGAGCCAATGTCACCTGCATGCAACGGTCGTGCATAAGCTTATAGAAAGCTTAGAGGGTGAAAGTGTGTGCTCAAGGTAGTAATACAGTTTTTGCAGTAACAGAGTGATGCGGAATATGCTGATGAATCCATGAATATTAGTAGCCATACCAAAGCTATGCGATGCAAGGTATGAATGATGACGGTCATACCAAGGCCATGCGATGCAAGATGCAACTCAAGCATACGAATCCTCATTTAAGTTCATAGATTAATACAGCTCAACTCTGGGATATCACCGGGGTCTAGTACACTCCAAGCCAAACTGCCGCCCCATCGCGTGCAATAAGGTGAGTGGAATAGACCTCACTATCCATCTGCCAGTATTGGGCTTAACTCGTCGATGGCGGACCCATTCCTCGAGCTAGTTAAACTCAACCTAGCTTTACCCCCTCCACTCGGGCGGGTAAGGCCGCACCCCCTTCCAACCGACCACAACACAGTGGAAAGCACAGCCTTCTGGTACTCAGCACTCGGCACTCATGTACCCACTCAGTCTAGACATTGGAGCAACCTCCTAATACCATAAGGGTTTAGGAACTTTCACCTAGGGATATCTATAGCACCCCATGTAGAACAAGATTTCCGGTATCCAATCCTGCCAACCACGATACGCCTGTGAAGGCTACGGCCCTGATGTTGTTAGGGCATACAGTACCATATCACACAATGTGAATGCATGAATCACACTATCCAGTTATGCAGCAATCCTGCGCGTATCGTGCGCTCATGTAGGGCAACACCCCCTATCCAGAAGGCCCTAAACAATCTGCCCAAAGGCATATGCTATGATTAGTCATTTCTCATATCAAGCATACATATGATGCGTATGATCATGAATCATGGAACTAAACATATTATATGGGATGGATGTTGTTCATAACGAAGATGGGCTTAGACGGCCTACACATTACATGTACGAGCCTAGCGATGGGCCCTAGGGAGAGTCATAATGCGGACATTTAACCAATACTATACTTGTAATGTGGACGTCAAACTAACATTGCTCCTAAGGCATAGCCCATCGTAAACATCATAGGTTCCACCATACGTGGACAGTGTGCATAAAGCACATACATCAGAACAACACCCAAACCAATATGCGAGGCAATGGATTCGGCGATTGGGATTCCTGTGAATCTGATTTTCGAGTTTGGGGCATGACAATCACCCAGCAATAGAAAGGCAAAATGTTAAAAAGTAAAAGCTCATTGAGAACACAAACATAACATATTCCTAAATTTGCCTAGTATGTGTTTATATTATTACATTATTGTTTAATCCCCATTAGATTCATAGAGAATAGCTAAAGACACTCGTTGATTTCAGGGGCCGTAAGTTATATAAGCCAGCCATGTTGTAGCAGTTTGTGCACCTCAGAGCTCTAACCTTTTGTAGAGTTCTCAAGTTCTTTTAATATAAATTGTTCTTGTGCTTTGATATTTCTGACATGTAAAATGGTATCAAAGAAGTTTAATTGTGTTTCACTATGATTTTGTTTTGAGTTGGATTGAGGTTGACCGAATTAGTAACCAAACCTCAAGATAGAGAACAAAATCAAATCACAAGAGCACATCAATGAGCAAAAGAGCAAGGGAGGCATCTACTTTCCTAAAAATTGGATCAGGAGACTACAAAGATCTTGCCGATGAAACTTTTACAATTACATGGAATATACGTTGTAGGAAAACCTTTCTAAGAGAGCAAGTCTTTCCCAATTACAACCTCCCAAGTAGGAATCTATTAATCGATTGGTCCAATCAACCAAACCTATGACTTTCAAATCACAACTTTTGAAGACTGTCATGGGACCTTTTAAAGAAATGTGGGTGTGAAAATCACCCTATTTTAGAGCATTAAAAGAGCTTACAGCCCAAGTTCTATATTCAAGTAGGAAGTTAAGGCCAAAGCACTCTCACCCAAACTAAAACATCAATAGTTCAAGCTAAGCATTGTAAAAGTTGAGTCCAGGTAGGAAGCTATAGCCAAAATATCTAGACATACACGCCAAAACTAAAACAACAATCATTCAAGCCAAGCATTGCAATAGCCCATTTGGAACCTTGTATTGGTCAATACAAAACGGACCAATACATGCATTTGAAATTGGATTGGCACAAAATATTTGTTTGAACTGCAAGCATTGCCAATCCTGGATTGACCAATACAATAATCAAAATGGGCACTAAATGTACTGAATGCTCAAATAGTCAAATCCATCAATCTGAACTGCCCATTCAGTCCTAACAGTGTCATATGGCTGATCAAACAATCATAACCATCCAATCCAAACAAAAGCAATGGGTGAACAGATAGATACCCACACATCGAATGAAAAGATATGTGGGTATCAACAGCTCACAGGATTTCTGATACTTTCCTATCTCCCAAAGAGCCACAATCCTTAGCCTGAACTTGCGAGGCTTCCGCGACATCCTCCCTAATGAAGGCCCTGCTCTTCCAAAACCGATCCACCATCAAAACTCAACAAAGACAAATAAAATAATAATAATAATTAAAAAAAAACACACACACACACACACACCTGCCTGTGCATTTGTAGGTACCTCATCCTGTCCACTCACTTGACGTTCCTGTTTTATTCTAATCATTTTTCAGAAACTTCAAGAATCCAACAAATCAACAGGAGAAAAATAAAATAAAAAGAGGATCAAAAATGGAAGTGAGAGAAGTACCGAGGCTGGGGCTGGGTGAGCTGATGACACTAGATCTTCTTGAGATCTTGCAAGTTAGAAAGGGGGGAAGAAATGGAATTTTGATTTTCAGAGGTTTTGAGAATGACCCAAATATGGGAGAAAAAGGTACACATCAGTAGGACCACCTGAAATGGTAATCTATGGGAAGTAATTAATGCAGCAGACATTGTGGCCACCCTACTTGATTGGAGTTGTTAATTGAGTGTCCTAGATCATGAAAGGCACCATGGATTATATGATTCGTCCAACCCTTACACCCTATGCAAATAGACGGATGACGATGAAATGGTAGGAGATTCATCATCAAGAGGCGAAAAGTCATCAACCCAACAGGGTGATTCTAGCATGGCGGACCGTCCATGGTGGGGGCCTTAAAGATGAGTGATTCTGACCTACACGGAGTAGGCACCATGTATGGCGGAAGGGTTGGTGACTACATTTTAAAATGGTACCACGAGTTGTTGAAACAAGAGAGAGAGAGAGAGAGTCTCGATCAGTTACTAAAGGGAGGAGAAATGAGGGGGGAAGGGTTTTGCGAGAGAAGAGGTGGGAGAGAAGAGGGGAGAAGGGTTTTGGGAGAGAAGAACCGCGATTTGGAGATGGCGCCTGATTTGGGGGTGAAAAGTAGATTTTAGGTTTTTTTATTTGAAAGGAGTAGCGGTGGATTCATTGTACACGGGCTGCCACATGAAAACGACCCTGATTTCCATCTACAATGGCGGTTTGTTGTACCCGCCTATGATAAAAATGCCCCTAATATTGATAATTTTTTGTAGTGTTGACTAGAAGCATTGTCCTTGTGCATGAGATGCATTACCTTGATCATATATAACATTATGGTACACAAGACAGAGAATGTGGTTTTGGCACTACCAAATTTGACAATCAAGAGAACAAATAAAGCATTGCACTTACAATCTTCCCCTTTGTCAAAATTGTGACAAAACACACTCCATTAAGAATAAGAGTAGCATTACATGAATAAAGAATCATGCACCAGTTATAATAGAAAACCAATTACAGCCTGGTTAAAGAATCATGCAGCAGCTATCATCAACTAGCACACATCATCATGAAGTAGGCAAAACTCCTCTTTACTTACTCCCCCTGAGTAGTACAGATATATCCATTAAAAAAAATGCTAAAAATACGCTAAAAATGGTACTACCCCATAATCCATATCCATTCCATAAGCAATCAATCCAAAACCTGAAATATCCTCCCCCTTTTTGTCACAAAATGACAAAGGAAGCAAAGGAGAAATGGAATAGGAAGACTTACAGGAGAGTAATAAAGGAGTTAACTAAGCAAGATATGAAAGATATATATAAGAAAATTCAAAGGTCGCATATCAGTAACCAACATAAACCAAGGTCAATTAAATTCAGTCGCACAAATTGAAAGAAAGAAAATTAGTATAATAGTTATTACAGACCATAGGATAAAAACACCTAATCAGATCCTGAAGAAGGAGCAGGTATAGTTGGATCAAGTTGATGAAGGCCCTTGTTTAAGCGCCTGAGATACTTGCGCATATATTTAAATTGTAAATCATGGGCAACATTCATGTTCTATAGCTTCTCCTCAAGCATACGTAGACGAGCATCAAAATCGGATGACTCATAGTCAGGATCATTTGTAGAGTCTGATTCAATTTCATCAAAAATGTCATCCATATTAATATCATCAGGAGGAAGATTGCCACCTTCTTCTACATTCCCTTCTTTAGCTCCACCACCACCCACATCCACTTGTCCAGGAGCCAATTCCAATTTCATCTTATTTATATTTGAATTATTAAAAATAAGATGATGAATAGGTGCCTCGCCAACAGGCATAACAACTAACATGTGAGTAGCTAACACAGTCATAAGATAGGCAAATGAAATATTACTGTGTCCAAGATGGAGACGAAATTGAATGATAGAATGACAGATCAAAGATGGAAGACAAACTTAAGTACCAGAGACAATGGAATGCAAAACCTGAACCATAAAGGAAGTCAGTTCTGTTTTGTTACCAGAACGTAGATACAAATTTGAAATAAATATTCGATGCAGAATCCTGTATCTAGGTAACAAGTACTTGGAAGCAAGTGCATTCCCTTTATGAGTCCATTACACATCCATGTTACATAATGCTCTGGTGAGCATGTATTTTTCTGATTCTGAGGGTTTCTCGACTAAAGTATGAATAGAAATACCCTCATCATTAACAGGTATATCCAATAAGCCTAAAATTAAATGTCGATCAACATCAAAAGGGCCTTCTCTAGTAGCAATTTTAAAAGTTAAATTCTTAGTCAAAAATTTAAAAATACATGCAAACATAGCCTGTGCAATAGACTAGTATGCTGGTCCACCCCAATGTAGGATGTTAGCCCAACCTACAGCTTAGAGAAGTGGAAGGAGACCAAAAGGAGCAATGTAATCAAGATTAATAGGTCGCTCAACAATAATATTGCGCACTCTTAAATCTCGCACATATGAGGGATCATCTTCGGGTGACCGAAGATGGCGCCTTATTAAAGGAGTAGATCTAGATGAGGAAGCATCATGGGAAGTTTTCTTTTTCCCTCTAGTATTCATTTGCAACAATAAAAATAAAGAAGCAAGAAGTTACAAAAAAAGTGGAATGGGTTTTCTCAAAAACTGAATTTGGAGAAGAAAATCCCAAGCACACTAAGGAAGAAAATGAAGAGATTAGAGCTTGAATCTACAAGAATAACTGAAATAATGCACTATCCTTGATGAATCAAACGGTTGGGTACGACTTGTTGGGTCACGGCTCATTGGAGAGGGAATAGGGAATGAGGAAGAAGAATTTTTCCCCAAATTAAAAAAATGTCCAGCGCTACACGATTGTTCGTGGGACGTCCTCGACCAGTCGTGCCACGACTGGTCGAGCACGTCCTCAACTGGTCGTGTACCAACAAAAACATGCATTTTTCATAAAATTTTAAAATTTAAACCAATAAATTATCAAATATATATACACTATGATACAAACATGCATGAATAATCAATTTAGAATGCACATACCAAGATCAAATTTTAATTTATTAAACCTGCTTTTGTCGAGCAGTTTAGTAAAAATGTCAGCAAGTTGAGTCTCAGTTGGAATGTATTCCAAAGATATCATCTTTTCTTCCACTAATTCATGAATGTAATGAAATCTAACGTGAATGTGCTTGGTACGTGAATGCTGGATTGGATTTTTTTGAAATATTTATTGCACTGGAATTTTCACAATATAAAACCATTGAATCCTAAACAATTCCATAATCGGTTAACATTCTATTCATCCATACGAACTGAGTACATGCATTTCCAGCTGCGATGTATTCATCCTCAGTAGTTGAGAGCGATACAGAACTTTACTTCTTGCTAAACCAAGAAACTAAACAATTTTTGATATAGAAACAACCACCACTGGTTGATTTTCTATCATCGATATTACCAACCCAATCAGCATCTGAGTACCCAGCAAACTGAACACTAGTCTCATGAGGATACCAAAGACCCAATTTAGCTGTACTTACGACATATTGCATAATCTGCTGAGCAGCAGTTAAATGTGACTCTTTAGGATCACATTGATATCTAATGTAAATACTAACACTCAAAGCAATATCAGGTCTACTAGCAGTTAAATAAAGTAAATTGTCAATCATACTGCGATATAATTTAGAATCCACATTTTTACCTGTAGAGTCCTTTGAGAGTCTTAAGGTTGTACTCATGGGAGTATCAAAATTCTTACCATTCTCAAATCGTAATTTTTTGATTAAGTTCAAAGCATATTTGGTTTGAGAAATAAAAATACCATTAGGTTGTTGTTTTACTTGTAACCTAAAGAAATAGTTCAATTCCCCAACCATGCTCATTTCGAACTTAGATTTCGTTAAATCTGCAAACTTAACGGTCATGTTAGTATAGGTAAATCCATAAATAATATCATCAACATAGATCTACACCATTAATATATCATTGTTATGTTTCTTAACAAAAAGAGTCTTATTAAGACTTCCTATTTGAAAATTATGACCTAGTAAAAACTTAGTCAATTTTTCATACCATGCCCTGAGAGCTTGTTTCAAACCGTAGAAAGCCTTTTTAAGGCGATAGACATGATCAGCGTTCTTAGGGTCTTCAAAACCCATTGGTTGTTTAACATAAATTTCTTGATGCAGATCGCCATTTAAGAAAGTACTCTTTACATCCATTTGATAAATTTTGAATTTTTTAAAGTAAGCAATGGATATGTATAGTCCAATTGATTCATGACGAGCTTCTGGGGCAAAGGTTTCATCATAATCGATTCCTTCAATTTGAGTGTACCCTTGAACAACCAGTCTAGCCTTGTTTCGAATCATATTACCAAGTTCATCAGACTTATTTTTGAAAATCCACTTAGTTCTGATAATATGTTTATCTTTAGGTCTCGGTACTAGGTACCAAACATTATTTCTCACAAATTGGTTAAGCTCTTCTTGCATCACTGCTATCCAGTTTTTGTCAGTAAGAGCTTCTTTTATGTTTGCCAGTTCAATCTGAGATGTAAAGCACACGTAGTTACATATATCTTCTAGTTGTCTATGAGATCGCACACCAGTGAGAGGATTTGCAAGAATTTGAGTGGTTGGATAATCTTTAACAGTCCTTAGTTCAGAGTTAGTTTGATTCTATGAAGTATCTGGTTTTTCAATTAAAAGAACTTCATCATTATCAAAACTTGAGACAAGTGTATTAAAGTGATCGTTAATAACCACATTAATGGACTCTTGAATAACACCAGTCCTCTTGTTCAGTACTTAATATACTCGACTGTTCAAGGAATATCCTAAAAAGATCCCTTCATCACTTTTAGTGTCAAACTTGCCCAAATTTTCACTGTCACATAAAATATAGCACTTGCTGCTAAAAACTCAAATGTATTTGATAGTAAGCTTCTTATCGAACCACATTTCATAAACCGTTTTATTATAAGTTTTACTTGTATAAACCTAGTTGATTATATAGCAAGCAGTATTTATGGCTTCAGCCCAAAGATTTTTAGGGAGCTTCATACTATTCAACATTACATTAGCCATTTCTTGAAGTACTCTATTTTTTCTTTAAAGAATTCCATTTTGTTGTGATGTTTTAGGTGCAAAGAATTCATGCAGTATTCCCTAATTGGAACAAAATTTCTCAAAATTGTTATTCTTAAATTCTGATCCATGATCGCTATGGATCTTACAGACTTGAGAACTTTTTTTCGTTTGGATTCATTTGAGAATTCGTTTTACTTCATCAAGGGTTTCTTATTTATCCCTTAAGAAGGTTACCCAAGTGAATCTGGTATAATCATCCACGATCGCTAGTATGTATTTTTTGCCACCTCGACTCTCTGTCTTGGCTGGTCCTATAAGATCCATGTGGAGAAGTTCGAGAGGTTTAGATGTGGCATTATAGTCCACCTTTTTGTGAGCACTCCTAGATTGTTTGCCAATTTTCCATTCGCCACATATTTTGTCTACTTTTTGTAATTTAGGTAGACCTCATATTAGTTCTCTTTTGCTCAATCTATATAGATTGCAGTAGTGTACATGTCCAAGGTGTTTATGCCATAATTCAATCTCATCGGTATGGACCATGTAACATGATTGACTAGATGAGCTGGAATCACTAACAATATAATAGTATTCGGAAGTTCACGACCAGTTAATATTATTGAACCATTTTTGTTTAAAATTTCACAACCTAGGTTAGAAAATTTAACACTATGATTTTTATCGCATATTTGAAACATGCTTAATAGATTATTTTTTAACCCTTCAACATATAAAACATTCTTAAATAAAAGGAGGTTAGAAAATTAAATAGTACCTTGGCCAATAATCCTGCAGTTGCTACCATCACTAAATGTGACTGAGCCATCTATCATATCTTTAAGATCGGTGAATAGTCCTTTATCACCAGTCATATGCCTTGAGCATCACTATCTAAGTACCACTTTGAATGACTTGAGACTTTGAAAGCCATGTGGGCAACCAAGCAAGTAACTTTAGGAACCCATTTCATAATTTTTTTGGGTTTAGGAGTATAGTTGGTCTTCTTATGTTTGTAGTTGTTGCAAGAATGACCCACTGAGTTAGATTTTAAGAGCTCCTTAAGCAAATCAACTATTTTTTCAGCTAATGGGTTTCGGTTCTGATTTATATAGTTGATATGGTTACTTTTAGGTTTAAAAGATTGAAATTTTTTGGTATTTTTAGAAAACTTTTAATTAGAACTTTTCTCCTTTGAGTTTGAGGACTCTCCTTTTACAAACTTAAGAGGAGTATTCTTCTGTTTAGGAGGAATATTTCTATCATAGCCCAAATTGGATCGGTCGCCACATTTTCTTGATCCAGATAAAAGTTTTTCTAATTTTGGATCACCTTGGGCATACTTCCATGTATCCTTTAAACTCAAAAGTGAAGTGACTTCAAGTTTAAGTTTTTCATTTTGACATTTAAGATTTTCAATTAGGGAAGTTTTGAAATCTAAATCGCATTTTGATTTTTCAAAACAATCAGAAATGTGGGATTTTTCTAAAATAAGAGAATCAAAATTTTCTTTCAATTTTAAAACCTTTTCGTGTTGAAGTTTTAGTTTTACGGAAATTTTACAACTTTCCTTGTATAGGGCATTGTAAGAATCTCGAAGATGTTCTTTATTTTCATGATCACTATTTAGATTTTCTTCACTAGTTGAATCATCATGATCTGAAAAGGTGAACTTGGCTAGAGTCATGAGGGCTTTAACTTCATTGGCCAACTCGGTTTCAGAATCTTCTAATTCAGAAGAGGCTTCAGTGCAAGAAGATTCATCCTAAGTAGCCAACATTCCTTTCTTTTTAGGTTTGTCCTTTTTAGGACACTTGTTTGCTAAATGCCCATATTCTTGGCAGTTGTAACATTGACTATCTTTTAAATATTTTCAAGTTTTAGATTTACATTTAGATCTTTTCTTATCATTTGATTTTTGAAAATTAACCCTCTTCTTACTTTTGAAATCTTATAAAACTTTTTCACTAAAAGGGCCATATCATCTTCAAAATTTTCTAAATCAGAATTTTCTTGGGAAATACATTTAGAAGACTTAAGAGCAATGGATTTACCTTTAGGATCTTTAAAGTTTAACTCATAGGTTTGTAAAGAGCCAACTAGTTCTTCGACCCTCATATTGTTCGTATCACGAAGTTCTAAGATCGCAGTTACTTTAGAATTGAACTGTTCAGGAAGTGAGTGTAGTATCTTTGCACACACTTTACTTTCTGGGATTTTATCACCAAGACCCTACATAGAGTTCATAATGTCATTTAATCTTATATAAAAGTCCATAAACAATTTATTATCATCCATATGAATTTCCCCAAATTTAGTTGTGAAGAGTTGGACTTTAGATTTCTTAATAATTGATGTACCCTCGTGTGTCATTTCTAAAATATCCCAAGCTTGCTTTGCAGTATCATAGGATATAATTCTTTTGAATTCATCCAGTGATAGTGCACAAGTGATTGCATTTAGAACTACTCTCATTTTTCTGAAGAGTGGTCCATGAGTAATAAGGTGTTACTTTCAGAGATTTTGATCCATCGATACCAGTCACTTCAGTGGTAGGAGGGGTCCATTCAGTCACTGTGGCTTGCCACATGCTCTAATCCATGGATTTTAAGAAAATTCTCATCATGGCTTTCCAATAGGCATAATTAGAGCCATTAAATAGAGGAGGCCTAGTGACTGAAAGGCTATCAAAATTTGACATCTTATAAATATCTTAAATCGATTAGCTCAAGAAATAAATCCAAAAATATAACAATTAAAGTGAGCTATTAGGCTTTGATGCCACTTGAAAAGGCCTAGCTATGAGTTCTAGAGAGGGGGGGGGGGTGAATAGGACTATGCCAAATTAAAACTTTAACAGCGGAATAAAATAATAAATAGCCAAATAAAAGAAAGATAACAATCCACAATATAGAATGAAAATCAACCTCAAATTCTAGTTGTTCTAAGGATAACCATTCACTATAAAACCAAGGTTTTATGGCAAGGACAACCTTACTAGAACAATTAGAGAAACAAAATCTCAAACTGTAAAGGAAATAAAGGAAATAGTGAGAAAGAAATTCTAAGCTATTACAACATTCCCCACAATGCTTGAAATGTAAATATTACAACATTCACATCCACACATACATCCCACAAACTTGAATGATAAAAGAGATAGAAATTAAACAAACATTCAAATCACAAGACACAAGGAATTATAGCGGTTCACATATGTGTACACCAACTATTAAACAATGGCCACACGGCTTACTACTCCACTCCTAATATCCTCACACATGGGATATTAACGTTCACTATGAAAAATAGGTTTTTCTCTGGTTCACCTAAAAACCCTCACAATTGTGTCTTTCAAATGGACTTAGATAATTCAAAAACCCCACACTCTGAGTTTTCTAACTCTCCTATGATAACCAACACAATGAGCTTTTTTTGCCTTAATCTCAAAAGAAACCAAAATAAAGGAAATTTACACAAATGTAAAATACCTGGATTTCTCCTTTTGTTGCAGCTCGGAAGAACTAAGTTGAAGTAGAAGTTCGAATATAGAAGTTCAATTTCCAATACTCACTTTAAAATGGTTCTAAGTTCTAATCGATTTTAAATTAAATCAAGTCAGGCTAGCTCTATTTGATTTTGATTCCAAAAAGTGGAATATCCCAATTCCTCTTTCAAATCAGATTAGAATGCAGAAACAAAATCAAATATAAAGGGCTAACAAAAGAGAATATTAAATATGCACAATGTAGCTTTAAAAAATACAAACTTATCTCTTAGAGTGATGCCTTAATTTAACTTGAATTGGATTGTCAAACTTTGAAAATCGTTCTCTATTTATAGTTGCAGAAATTGCATCTACGACTGGTCCTCTGGACACTATGACTGGTCATAGGACCAACAACATTTTAAAATTTTGAGCGCGATCGGATAAAACCATTCCATGACCAGTCGTAGGTTGTCCACGACCGGTCGTGAACCCTCCACGACTGGTCGCAACATGCCCACGACTGGTCATGAGGTACTAGAATTTATTACTATAGTTTGAGTTGTATCTGCAGGACTGGTCTTGAACGAGTCAACATTGTTCACACGACCGGTTGAGCAGACTCCAGGACTAGTCGTGACTGAACCAAAAAATTCTAAAAATTTGCAACAACTTAAGACTGATCTTGAAATTTCTTTGACTGGTCGAGCTAGTGCTAGGACTAGTTGAACATAGTCCAAGACTAGTCTTAGAACAGACCAAAACACATATAAAATAAGTAATGTCTTCGAAATGACCTACCCTAAGGTCAATCTAAGGTCTTTCATACCTAAGACATGAAGTTTGAACATTGAACATTCAGTCAATTAGTGATCTTTAAAGTTCATGAGACTTGAGATCTCGATGCTTGATGAAGCTTGAAATTTTAAGCTTGTAGTTCTTGAGTTGTACTTAGAGGTCTTTGGAAGCTTGAACTCGTAGTTCTTGAGTTGTACCTCACCTTGAGTCTTGAACAAGATCTCGTTGTTTAAAAACTCTGAAG
Organism: Magnolia sinica; assembly: GCF_029962835.1. Classification (NCBI taxonomy): domain Eukaryota; kingdom Viridiplantae; phylum Streptophyta; class Magnoliopsida; order Magnoliales; family Magnoliaceae; genus Magnolia; species Magnolia sinica. Next base: position 61,645,091 of record NC_080579.1, read on the forward strand.
CTTTAGAGAAGAGAACAATGTACTTGGATCTTGCAGTTCTTGAAGTAAATCATTGTACTTGACTAGAAGCATTGTCCTTGTGCATGAGATGCATTGCCTTGAATGTATATAACATCGTGCTACACAAGACAGAGATTGTGGTTTTGGCACTACAAAATTTGACAATCAAGAGAACAAATAACCATTGTACTTACAGTATTATTTTCACATCTCTTTCAATGTTTTATATAAACATTGGTATGTTGTTAGTCTGACTGCATATCTTCTTTTGTTGCGACCTTTAAGTATGAGAAACTATTTATTCATCATTTTGTGGATTTTCTATTGGGACCTGGAACCTGGACTATTCTCAAATTCTGTAAAGTGGTTTGGAAAGAGTAACTTCATCATATTAGTGAGTTTTCTAAGAATATTTTCTTAAATGCTGCAAGGTACTAATACAGTTCTGGTTGGATATCAGAGGAACTAATGTTGGAAGACATAATTATCATTTATAGAAAGAATCATTAAGATAATTCATCTACTAAACATCGTATGAACAAAAAATTACGATGATATTCATCTGTATAGAGGTTGTGAAAAGGATTTCCTTAACGTTTTTAAGGTTAAAGTCCCCACCTCAAATCAGATTTGACCCACCCAATAACATTGGCAGAATCACCTTCGATAATGACTTGGCTTGTGGTTGAAGTGATAATTGACTACATATTGGACTCCCTATGGCAAGGTGAAGAGAAAGCTTATGCATAGATAGAATCAGATATACTGACAGTGACTGCAAATTCAAGAACGGAATTCCTAATACTGCCATCCATCATGACTCCACCTACACCTGCCTAGCCTGGGTTCACCAATGAGCACCTATCAAAGTTTAGAGGATTGTTTCTATCAAGCAAACACTTTTACCAGTAGGCTTACAACATAGTAGTTATTTTATTCATTTTCAGATCATTAAAGGTTTTTCAACTCGTTAAGATCTATATTTCACCAATTTTGGCAGCTGTTTGTTTCGGGTGTTAAATCAATCATATATGGAAATTGTGAAATGGAAGCAACCTATACCTAGAGAGCCACAAGCATATTCTGCTAGACTTTCTCAATCAGCCCTTCCAATCTTTCCCAATTAAACATTCAAAGGGCCATTGACAAATGGGGAAGTGGTGTGAACATTTATGAAATTGAGTAAAACTTGCGGTATATGCATAATCCCGATGCATCGGGACATAAACTGCATGATAATATGCCTCCTCCATACATGTGGGGCCCTTTGTTCGACGACCTAGACATTGATCTGATGTTCTACAACATGGTTGGGGGATGCTCCAAAACTCTCCCAGACTTGTATCTGAAGCCTTCTCAGATGCTTTAAAATACATAACTAGAAGATAATGACCATAGTATAGATAATGCGAACAAAAATTATTGTTATATTCTCCCTTTATAGCTATGTTTCACTATTCATCTCTTCCATTTATAATCTCCAGCATCGCAAATGATCAATCCCAAAATTAGTAACACCTTGATTTAAATGATTGCAAGGACTCATTTGATATAGAATAGGATAAATTTTGAATACCATGATAAATGGGTGATACTGATGCAGCCACAACAAGCTTGTGGGTTTCACGCATGTTTCTACCAATATAAGATCCCATCCTTTCCTACGAAAGTGGCCTTCAACTCCCTACAAGACCTACAAATCTGGCACTCCACTCTATCATTCACCTGTCTGTTAGCTAATTTTTAGGATTTTACTTATTCTTTATGGGGATTTGATTAGATAGAAATTTTTATACTTAATTCCTATTGTATGTTAGGATGGAAGTTCATTGTTATTGCAGGAAGTGGCATGGCATTGTACTAGAAGTTCAATCAATAAAAGTTGCATGACAACACGCACACACACATGGGTTTTGCTAATGTCCCCAAACCTTTTGAATAGCACTAATGTCGATATGAACCATTCATTCATTCATACAACTTGGAGCAAGCCATGGTGCAAGAATCATGATGATCGAATGATCCTAACCCTCTAAATGGGGCCAATTTGTTAGAACCGTCCATTACTTACGAGCTATAAATCACATCGTTAGAATCATCAAATTCGAGTGTTACTTTAGAATCATTAGAAATACAAAGTGGAATCTATCTACTAGATGTTTTAAGAAGGTGATTGGACTTATTTGTTTCTCCACTCAAATCTTGACTGTCCATTTCCATGCTACTAATTAGAAGCTTAGAATCACCCGATTGACATGATTTTGGCTTGATCCTAGTTCTATGAATGAATGAACTATTTAGATCGACATTAGGTTACCGTGTGTGCCATTTAAATGTGAATTAGGGAGGTTGCCAATGCCTCCATGAAGGTGGGATGTTAGTAAAACCATGCTTACACACACACATGAGAAATGCTTACACACAACTACTTGGGCTCATCATGGTGTTTGTATAATATCCAACCTATCTAGCTAGGTTTTTCCATAATGAAATTGAGAGACCCCAAAAATTCAAGTCAATCTAATTATCAGGTTGTCCACATCATCAAAAACATTGAACAACTAACAAATCTCCACGTTCTTTTGTGGTACATCTAATGGTTGGATTAGGCTGATTTTTAGGGTGTTTCAATTTCATGGTGGGATGACCATGATGGGTTAGGTGAGATGCCATATAAACACTATGGTGAGCTCCTCATGAAAACTAGTTGGATGTACAACTAGTGTGTGAGCTTCTCTCTCTCTCTCTCTCTCTCTCTCTCTCTCTCTCTCTCTCTCTGTGTGTGTGTGTGTGTGTGTGTGTGTGTGTGTGTGTTTTATCTCAGAAGGTATTGCGCTAGTGGCATGATGCATTTACAAGCTAAACGGAAATTCAAAACATGTGAGATTATACTCTTCATGTCCCTATAAATACAAAAATACAATACTGGATTGACATGGTGCAATCTTTGTCCAATGAGCCATGTAGTACTTTCTCTATTCCACTCACTCTTGGTTACAATGTGTTTATGACTTGTCTTTTTGTCTTATATGGATTCTTGTGTTTTCTATTTTTAGGTTTTGACTATTAAAAGATTACTGATAGTTGTATGTCTTTGTGAATTCAGGCCAAACTTTCAATATCGGGAAAGGATTTTAACTTGACACGTATCGCAAGGAGCTCCCGTCACTATGTTGGCCCCAGGTTGAGATAAATTATGCCTTGTAATGGATATTTTGGGTTTTAAATGACTTACATTAGAGTCATAAGTTCATACATTTAACAAAACGCCACTGCATACAGTGGGTCGAGTTCATAGCTCTTCTTGTATTTTGAAGTTGAACTACTGCTCATCCTAAGTGGTTGCTTCTCTGTGATAGGTATCTGAAACGAGGTGTAAATGAGAAGGGTAAGGTTGCTAATGTTGTTTAGATAGAACAAATCATGTTTGAAGACATTCCTGAAGGATGTCCAACCCAAATAAGTTCCATTGTGCAGAATAGGGGCTCAATACCCGTTTATTGGTCCCAGGAAACTTCATGCCTGAATATTAAGCCTGATATCATATGTAAGTTGCATGTTATGCAACTATGAACATAATACGGACTTGTTGTGTACATCGTCTATTTACTGACATGGTTTGTCTTTCTTCTTTCAGTGCAGAAGGACTCAAATTACGACGCTACCCGACTTCATTTTGAAAATCTTGTCAAGAGATATGGGCATCTGACAATCATTCTAAATTTGATAAAGGCAGTTTTTACGACATAATAAAGAACCGCATCTTATTTATAGATGTGTATCAGTCAATTTGGATTTTATAAATATCTGATGGCTTCTTTGTCTTGTTTCGTTATTGTTGTTGGTTATGAACAGACACGTGAGAAGAAGCCTTGAGAATCCATACTCCGTGCAGAGTTTGCTAATGTAATTGACTGCATTAATAAAGATCTAGATGAGGAGAACCAACTAAAATTCCTTCATTGGGATCTACACAGACACTCTCGAAGGTACCTGACTTGTGGGCTGTAATATTTTTGGATGCTAATATTTTTATCTGGAAATCTGTTTCTAACTCGAAAATATAATAATTTGATTTTCAGCCAAGCTATGAATGTGTTGGTATTTTTAGGAAAAGTATCAGCGTATGCACTGAAATTAACGGGCATCTTTTATTGTCAAGTTGTGCCAACTTTAAGACTAGAGGGAGCTCTTACATGGAAAATCTTAAAGTATTTGTTCTTAAGTGCATTAGCTTCAAGCTCCATGCTTGTATTTTCTTGGGTCCTTTAGTATCCAATATGTCTGAACATGTGTTGACTTAGCATTTAGATTTAATGAAGGATACAAATAATGTTTAAATCAATTCTTCATTTCATATACCTTTACCATGCCTTGAAGCTTTAGTGTTTGGATTTTTTTTCCCCTTCAGGTTTTGAATACCTAGAAAGAGTCGTGTCATTAAGCTTTGTCTTTCTCATCTTTTCTATTTCTATGTTAATTTTTCATACTTGTATTGGTCGTCTACAGCCTATCATTTTGTCTACTTCCCTACAGAAGATCAGTTTCAACTTTATAATATTAGTTACAGTGGTCACCTCAACTCTAGTTTACCATTTATCATTTCAGTGGTTTTGGTTATTTTCTAATCTTGTAGTATATCATATGAGAAACAATCAAGTTGTTAAATGATAATTGAAGCAACTTATCAAGGATAGGCCCACTAGTAATCACACCACTGGTAATCTACCGAAATCCTCCAATTTATGGCTAGGTTCACCAAGCTGTTGTGATTTGTAGGGTAAGGTAGGCCCCAACAGATGAAAGGTCCATATTTCCACTATGCCAAAACAACGAAAAAAGGATGGTTGAAAATCGTCTCAAAAGACAATAAAGGACGGTCTTAGACCATCGCATGGGCCGTCCTATTCTGGGGCATCGCATTACTTAAAGGATGGTCATGAACCGTCATTTATCTGGACATTTAAAGTACAGTTATGGACTGTCTGTAAAGAAGGACGGTCATGGACCGTCAATAGATATAGTCTCTAATGAACCTTAAAAGGACGGTCATGGATCGTCCTTAAAAAAGACTGTTATAAGCCATCCTTGATGAACCTTAAAAGGACGGTCATGGACCGTCGTTAAAAATGATGGTCCATAACCATCCTTAAAAAGGACTGTTATGAAGTCTCTGGAGGACGGTTATGGACCGTCCTTAAAAAAGACTGTTATGAGCAGTCTCTGATGAACCTTAAAAGGACGGTTATGGACCGTCTCAGACAGCCTAAAGTTGTCAGAAAATTTCTTGCATTAAAAATAAATTTTAAAAAAAGAAAAAAATCAACAACAATTTTCTTTTTGTGTCTTTCATCTAATAAAAAATAATTCAACCAACAAAACATTATAATTCAGAATCATGAAGAATTGCAGAAACTTCATTCACTTTTTTTTTTCCAAAAAAGTGGGTACACTTTTTTAAAACAAAACCGATCATTAAAATAAAACTAATGCAAGCAAATAATACAAAAAAGTGTTTTAATTCAAGTTAATAGAAACAACAACAAAATTTAAAGCTTTGTAAAAAGGGGCATGTGTTAAAGGGATACATCTGCGATTCCCATGCATGAGAGTCCAATGATGATAAGAACAAGAATGGCAACACAAGGGCTCATAAATACAACAATGTTATCCTGCAAAGGAATAGGAAAGTATTAGATGTTAATGCACTTGATCAGATTGCATATAAAGTTCCGATTAGATGTACAGTTTAGTAAAGGTTTGCAGTGACATGCATAGATGATAAGGAAGCTTAAAAGAACTCAAAAACTAAGCCCTTTTCTTTTCCTTTGCAACAGAATATGTACAATCTTATTGAAACTAAGCTATAAATTAAAAGTGGTTATAGGTTTGGGTTATAGGTTTAGGTTTAGGTTATAAGTGCAGGTTATAGGTTTAGCTTTAGGTTAGGTTATAGGTTATGGTTTATGGAATTGAGAATAAGTTAAGGTTTAGGTTTAGGAAATCGGGTTTGAATTCAGGTTCGGGTTTAGGTTTGGGTTTTCAAGTTTAGGTTTAGGTTAAGGAGTTGAGATTGGGATTAGGTGTAGGTTTAGGTTTAGGGATTTGAGAATACATTTAGGTTTTAGGTTTACGTTTAGGTTTTAGGTTTAGGTTTAGGTTATAGGTTGCTTTAGGGAATTGAGAATATGTTAAGGTTTAGGTTTAGGAAATCGGGATCGGGTTTAGGTTTGGGTTTTCAAGTTTAGGTTTAGGTTTAGGAGTTGAGATAAGGATTAGGTGTAGGTTTAGGTTTAAGGATTTGAGAATATATTTAGGTTTTAGGTTTAGGTTTAGGTTATAGGTTATAGGTTTAGGTTATAAGTGTAGGTTATAGGCTTAGGTATAGGTTAGGTTATAGGTTTAGGTTACAGGTTAAGGTTATAGGTTAAGGTTTAGGTTATAGGTTAAGGTTAAGGTTTAGGTTAAGGTTATAGGTTCTGGGATTTGAGAATAGGTTTAGGTTAAGGTTATAAGTTTAGGTTTAGGAAATCGGGTTCGAGTTCGGGTTTAAGTTTGGGTTCTCAAGTTTAGGTTTAGGTTTAGGTTAGGGAGTTGAGAATATGATTAGGTGTAGGTTTAGGTTTAGGGATTTGAGAATACGTTAAGGTTTAGGTTTAGGAAATCGGGTTCAGGTTCGAGAATGGGTTTAGGGTTTTAGGTTTAGGTTTAGGTTTAGGTTATAGGTTTAAGTTATAAGTTATAAGTGTAGGTTTAGGTTTAGATTTTAGGTTTAGGTTATAGGTTTAGGTTTAGGTTAAGGTTTAGGTTTATGTTATAGCTTTTGGGATTTGAGAATAGGTTTAGGTTATAAGTATAGGTTTAGGTTATAAGAATAGGTTTAAGTTATAAGTATAGATTTAGGTTTAGGTTTTATGTTTAGGTTAAGGTTATAGGTTTTGGGTTTGTGTTTATGTTCGGGTTTAGGTTATAGGTTTCGGTTTAGGTTATAGGTTTTGGGATTTGAGAATAGACTTAGGTTATAAGTATAGGTTTAGGTTAGGGTGTTGGTTAAGGTTTAGGGAATTGAGTTTAGGTTATAGGTTATATGTTTTTAGTTAAGGTTTAGGTTATAGTTATAGGTTTTGGGATTTGAGAATAGGTTTAGGTTAAGGTTATAAGTTTAGGTTTAGGAAATCGGGTTCGGGTTCGGGATCGGGTTTAGGTTTGGGTTTTCCAGTTTAGTTTTAGGTTTAGGTAGAAGTTAAGATTAGGATTAGGTATAGGTTTAGGGATTTGAGAATACATTTAAGTTTTAGGTTTAGGTTTAGGTTATAAGTGTAGGTTATAGGTTTAAGTTTAGGTTAGCTTATAGGTTAAGGTTTAGGGAATTGAGTTTAGGTTATAGGTTATAGGTTTAGGTTATAGGTTAAGGTTTAGGTTATAGGTTAAGGATTAGGTTTAGGTTATAAGTCTAGGTTATAGGATTAGGTTTAGGTCAGGTTATAGGTTAAGGTTTAGGGAATTTAGTTTAGGTTATAGGTTAAGGTTTAGATTTAGGTTATAGGTTTAGGTTTAGGTTATAGGTTTTGGGATTTGAGAATAGGTTTAGGTTATAAGTATAGGTTTAGGTTAAGGTTAATGTTGTAGGTTATAAGTTTAGGTTAATGTTATAGGTTATAGGTTTAGGTTATAGGTTTAGGTTTAGGTTTGGATTTAGGGATTTGAGAATACATTTAGGTTTTAGGTTTAGGTTAAGGTTACAGTTTTACGTTATAGGTTTAGGTTTAGGTTATAAGTGTAGGTTATAGGTTTAGGTTTAAGTTAGGTTATAGGTTAAGGTTTAGGGAATTGAGAATAGGTTAAGGTTTAGGTTTAGGAAATCAGGTTTGGGTTTGGGATCGGGTTTAGGTTTGGGTTTTCAAGTTTAAGTTTAGGTTAAGGAGTTGAGATTAGGATTAGGTGTAGGTTAAGGTTTAGGTTTAGGAAATCGGGTTCGGGTTCGGGATCTGGTTTAGGTTTGAGTTTTCAAGTTTAGGTTTAGGCTTAGGTTAGGGAGTTGAGATTAGGATTAGGTGTAGGTTTAGGTTTAGGGATTTGAGAATACATTTAGGTTTTAGGTTTAGGTTTAGGTTATAGGTTTAGGTTTAGGTTATATGTATAGGTTATAGGTTTAGGTTTAGGTTAGGTTATAGGTTAAGGTTTAGGTATTCTGTAGTATTATCTACTATTGAACCTAGTATTATCTACTACATACTAGTAACATATAACCAATATTGGGGCACCATACCATAAGCTACAAGAATTTCATGTCCCCCTAAATAAGGCATCCTCCATTGATGGCATATATATATATATATATATATTATAAATTCTTTATTTTCATTTACATTTGTAAATACATTCATCATCCATCCAAGAAAATTGAGACAGGCAAAAGATACACATAAAAGAGCGGACAAAAAAAGATTGGTAAGAAAAGTAGTAGAATCTCACTCTGCCAAAGTAATTCCCTACATTGCGAGGGCATAAATGAGCTGGATGGCATGCCATACTTTCCTCGTTTTACTCTAATTACTCATGTCGCCCAAGGCTTTTGTCACAGCTGCAAGTTCTCGAAGTTTAAAAACCATTACTGCCAATCTTATAAACACATAAACCAAACTTGAACATAAACACAATCCAAATTCCTCTCTGCTGGATAAAGCCAAGAGTCTCAAACAATCATGATAGTCAGATAAACTAGCCAAACTGATGACCATTGGTTCAATTAAGGAAGGCATGCCACACAAAATTAAGTGGAATGAGGTAATCATGACCATGTGAGAAAAGTTCCAGCTATATCCACCAAAATAAAATTGATAAAAAATCAAAATGTTAAAGAAATCCCCATCACCGAGCATGATTGCAAATATGTGTCTACTTTTCATATACGTTAAATGCCAAACCTTACTATGGAAAATGTATGGCACAAAACAAATACCAAGCATGAAGGAAAAAACAGAATCTTTTAAAGAATAACCAAATGAGAGGCCAAAAAATACATAATCCACATAAATCCATCACATGAATATATAAGAATCAGATCATTAACACACAAACAATTAAAGGCATGTGGTACCCACAACATTGACTCCTTCTCACCCTCAGGACCCAACTTGAGAAATAAAATGCAGCTGTAGGTCGACAAATGTCACACATGGAGGAGATTGGTTCACAAGAGTAAGGTAGATTAACCATTTTATCCTGACCATTGTAATTTTATTAGGAACCCAGATGAGGTTAAAAATAAAAAAGATCTTTAGTTAAGGTATTTGGAACCCGCAGTATTGCATTAGCTCACCCTTTGCAATACCAACTTAAAAATCAAGATGTATCTGCGAGTCGATGCATGTAAGGCATGTTGGAGACCTGGTTCATGAAACAAAGGTGACTAATAATTTTACTGTGGCCTTGGCAATTTTAACTAGACCCCAAATGCATACAACTCTTTTGAGTTCCAAAACTATCAACTCATAGGTAGGAGGGTTATCACCATGTCTCTTTGTTTTAAACTAAACCAACTGATATTAAACATGTGGAACTACCGATAAAAGAACTTGAAACTTTTCCATCCTCAAATGTACTAAAACTCAAACAAAATCTCCAACATAATCTATCATCATAATCATCTTCATAATCTAAACCTTATCCCAACAAACTAGGGTCAGCTACATGAATCTCGTTCACGCCATTCCACTCTATCAAGGAGCATATCCTCAGTTAAACCATTGCTCATCAAGCCTATATTAAATAATATATACTACCTACCACTAAATGCTTGGTGACAAAAGCTTTTTGATATGATATGCTGCAATTAGTCATGTGCAAGTCATTAGTAGTCTTCTATTTTGGGAGATCCGTGCCTTTAGGGAATTTTAATAGGATATATCACATAAGAAAGAGATAAGCATAAGAAAAACAAAGAAAGGTAGATATCTAGATCCATATTTGTGGCACTTTAGGATTTTCTTTTTTCGTGGCAACTTGGAATAATAATGTTATTTATGCCTTTTTTTAGGATATATAAAAATAAGAGAGTGTCTCAATTGCATATGGTTGGACCATATGTTACCATCCATCTCAATTACAGGAAGAGATGTATGTGTAGACTTGCTTTTCTGCAGTTCCTCTGGTGTTAAGCTCCGCAATTTAATGATAACCAATTAATGATAGATACTCAAACAAATAAAAGATAAAACAAAAGAAAATAGAATTCCATACCTTATATTTTGTGTTTGCAAGAATGCACCTAGCCATGAAGTTAGCAACCCCATCAAGCAGTAGCTCCTCGGTAATAATCACATAACTCTCGTCATCAATTCCACTACGCTCTTTTGTATTACCAGGAACCATGTCATGTGTGACCCATACCCACCAACTGGGTTCTTCAATATCAACATTGACCAAAGTTTCCACTGAATGCAAGTTTGATCCTATTCCAACAACAAAAGACCAAGAGAAAGAAACATTAACACTAGAAAATTGAAAATTTGGCTTTATCAGCTACAATTTTTCAAAGTAATTGAGAGAACATATGGCTTCTTTGAAAGGAAAATCATGGTTTGGCATGACTGTGGATGCCTTTTGGAGGGATTTAAGTCGGGTCAAGAAGTTTGAAGAATCCACTATATATAGTAGGAAGTTCTAATGAAAAGCTCCCCTCCTATAAAAATCAAAATAAAAGGTACAACCATCACAACAACAGTCCCAGGACAAATTTATCTGCATCCATACATGAATGTCACGATGGTGCGGATTGCATTGTGTAACTCATCCCCGACAGGGGTTCGATGGGGCCCACCATGTATACATGTAGGAAAACCCAAATAAGGATTTTTCCTACATGTACTGAAATTCTAAGAAACACCCAACTTATTCAATGAGATTATAATATCCACAACCAGAAATAACATAAAAACATTAAAAAAAATCAATATATATAGAGAGAGAAAGCTTTTCATTGGAACTTCTAGATAGAGGGGCAAGGTGGGCCCCATCATGTTGTTTGTGGGAATCTATCCCGCTAATCCATTTATCCAGATCATGTTAGTACACGGGCATAAAAATGATACAAATCCAAAACTCAAGTGGGCCACACAACAGGAAAAAGCTGGTAAGTAAATGCTTACCATTAAAACCTTCCTGAGTCCACTGATATTTATATGCCATCTATACTGTTAATATGGTCATTTTTATTGTGATGAACTGAAAACATAAAAATTAGCCAGATCTAAAACTTCTGTGACCCACTATAGGCTTTCGATCCTCTGTCGTACGGCCTGCTTGAGTTTTGGATTTGCATCATTTTTTGGATAGTATCCTAAAATGATTTATAAAATTAGATGAACGTGGGGATTTATCTCAAACATCATGGTGGGCCCCACCCTGCTTCACTCAGCAGGAAGTTTTACCCAATTATGATGCCGGTTGATCAAAAACGTGCATTCAATGCCCAGTTCCTTACACATGGCAACCGTGGAAGTAAATCCACACCATCCATCAGGATAGTCATATCCATGGCTAAAAATACTCTAGTCGATAATGACATCCTTACCCACGGCCTTTAATGGTTCATCACCGTAAAATGGATTTTGAGTCATGGATTTCTGTTTTTATTTATTATCTTTTTGAGGAAATCTAATTCTTTTTCAAGATCAAATGAAAAAGAAAAATGAAAAAGAAGATGAATGAACGTTCCAGCATTTTGATGGAAATACATACATGATATTTGGTAAGGATAGTAAGGAGAAGAAAAGGAAGAGATGCATTAGAGAAATCTGTTGTAATACAATTCGAGGGAGGGATGAAATGGAAGTATACCTTAGTGTAGGTGAAACAAAATGTAGGGCCTTCCATTTAAAGGTGATGCTCAATGGAAGATGACGCTCAAATGGCCCTGGAAGGGTTTCTCATCAATGGAAGATGAGGAAAAGAGGGAAAATAGGAAAAGAGGAGCAGGCGTTTGATGGTTTTCATTTTTTAAAGAAGATAAAAATTTCAAATCCGTATATTGTGAGTTTACCATTATTTATAACACCAACTTTATTAACGGTCGTACATGCATGGGACCATTTTCTGGATGGTTAAGATCGTTTTACATAATAAAATTATAAATATTTACTATTTACAACTAGACTGATTATTTCAATGGTCTGGATAACTCTATATCTTAACCATTATTGTTATGGACGAGTCAACACCATTTTACATAAAATGCAAGTCTCACAATGAAAAACCAGTGGATTGAAAACGTTAACTTGAACTTTGGACCTGGTATCGCTCTATGGGCCCCACCATGATCGATTTGTTTCATCTACGCCGTCCATACATTTCATAACATCATTTTGTGTATGATCCCAAAAAATGAGCCTGAAGTAAATCTTGGATGGACCACAAAATTAGAAAACACTATTGAGCATTGACGATTAAAAACATTTTGGGGGCCATTTACATAATAAAATTATAAATATTTACTATTTACAACTAGACCAATTATTTTGATGGTCTGGATAACTCTATATCTTAGCCACTATTGTTATGGATGAGTCAACACCATTTTACATAAAATGCAAGACTCACAATGAAAAACCAGTAGATTGAAAACGTTAACTTGAACTTTGGACCTGGTATCACTCTATGGGCTCCGCCATGATCGATTTGTTTCATCCATGCCATCCATACATTTCATAACATCATTTTGTGTACGATTCCAAAAAATGAGCCTGAAATAATTCTTGGGTGGACTACACAATCAGAAAACACTATTGAGTGTCGACCATTAAAAACATTTTGGGGGCCCTAGAAGTTTTAGATTAAGCTAATTTTTATTTTTTCCCTTAATCTAGGCCTGTATGACCTAATCCACATATTGGATGTCAAATAAATAGTACAGTGTGCCTTAGGAGGATTTTAATGGTGGATATCCAATCACTATTGTTTTCATGTGGTGTGGTCCACCTAAGATTTCTATCCCTCTAATTTTTTAGATCAAGCCCTAAATTTTCAGTAAAAATGGATGAATGGAATGGATGAAATACATACATCATGGTGGGGCCCACAGATGGCTGGTGGCAGGGGGAGTTGCCAATCTGTTTTCAAGAGGGAGAGAGAGTGTTGACGCTCCTCGAGCTCCGAGTTACACGAACGGTTTAAAGGAGATCAAAGTTAAATGGGCCTCACAATGATGTATTTATCATATCTACACCGTTCATCACTTTGGAGAGATCATTTTAGATCATGATCCCAAACATGAGTAATTTACAATTATTAAATGGACCACACTAGCATTACTGTCCCACTGTTTTCTGTGTTGGGGTCCACTGGAACTTTGGATTTAACTCGTTGTTTGGACATTGCCCTAAAGTGATCTCTCCAGATGGATGGAAGGTGTGGATACAAAACATACATCATGGTGGGGCCCAAAAATGAGAGGTATATAAATCTCAGGTGGACCACACCACATGAAAACAATAGTGATTAGATATTCATCATTAAAATCCTCCTAAGGTCCACTTTACTATTTATTTGACATCCAATCTATTTATTAGGTTATACAAGCCCCAACAAAGCTCTTTGTTGCCCAGCTCCTTTGGCCTGACCTTAACCAACCTGATGCCAGACTTGACCTTGGGCCTACTTTGATTCATATATTGTATATCCATTATGTGTGTCCCACTTGGATGAGGAGTCGGACCAAGTTTCATATGCATCAAAATTTTAGGTGGGCCCCACCAAGTGATTTTATATGTTTTAGGCATTTCTTCACATGATTTTAGATGGTATGGCCCACCTTGAGGGGCTTCATGGGGCCCATTGAAATATATGTGTTTGATCTAAACCGCCCATCAATTCTGATATATAGTTTCAGTGGATGAGCCAAAAAATTATGTAGATTACAGGTCTAAGTGGACCACACCATAAGAAATAATAAAAAATAAATTTCTATTGTTAATATGTTATGTAGTTTTCAACCAAGATAATATATATGTTTTCCCTTATTCCATGTCTATATTAACTTATAAACAGGTTGGATCTCAAATAAACATCGCGGCGAGCCCTAAGAAGGTTTTAATAGTAGGTGTCACTATCCCACTCTTTTCTATGGTGGGTCCACTTAAACTTTGGATCTGCCTCGTCAGTCAGATGCACCATTCCATGGTGGGCCATGAGCTTAAAAATAAAGTCAATCCATGACTTGGGTGGGCCACACCACATACTATAGTTGAGAGGGTTACCCTCCCATTAAAACATTCATAATCATTTATTGGGCCCACCTAGATGTGGTTAATAGATCCAGCCCATTCATTATGTGTCCCACTTGGATGAGGAGTCAGACCAAGTTTCATACACATCCAAAACTCATGTGCGCCCCACCAAATGCTTTTATATGTTTTAGGGATGTCTTCACATAGTTTTAGATGCTACAGCCCACCTGAGTTTCATATATGACTGATTTTAGGACTTAAAGGGGACACATCAAATGCATCATGGTGTTGATGTTCTACACACATCATGGTGGGGCGCACACAAATTAACCTCATGGGAAGTTCCCATGAGGTGACCTTATAGTACCATTTCACTATTTATGTAACTCCTTCATGGGTGTTACTCTAACCGTGTAGGGTCCACCTTGAAATATTTATGTATATCGACACCGTCCATATATTTTTCCATCATATTTTAAGATGTGATTTCAAATCATAAGAACTCAATAATCTCAGGTGGGCCATACCAATCAAAACAATGATGAATAACTATTAAAAACCTTTTGAAGGCCACAAAAGTTTTAGATCAATTTGATCTTTGTAGTTTACCTTCATCTAGATCTTCTTTACATTATCAACAAGTTGGATTGCAAATAAACATTACTAAAACCTTACGATGGGCTCTTTACAATTTTTAATGGCGAGGTACTATATTATCATTCTTTCTAGTGGTGTGGTCCACTTAAGATTTAAATCTACACAATTTTTTATACCTAGCCCAAAAATGGGTTGGAGAAACATAGGGGTGACAAGGATATACAACACATCATCAAAATCTCACTTTTGATATCTAACTTTTCAATTTTTCTTGTTAAAATACAAAATTTAGTTTTCTTTTTTAAAATATATATTTTTTCACAATTTGTCAATTTTTTCACAATTTTGTTTAATTTTTTAAATTTTCTTTTTCAAAATATCATTTTTTAAATCTCACTTTTGTTATATAACTTTTTAATTTTCTTATCAAAATACAAAATCTAGTTTTCTCTTTTAAAAAATATATTTTTTTTACAATTTATTAGTTTTTTCACAATTTTATTTAATTTTTTAAATTTTCTTTTTCAAAATATCATTTTTTTATCGAAATCTTTTTTTATCAAAATTATCAACATTATTTAAAGTTCTTAATTTTTTTTTTTCAAAATCTAGATTTTTATAAAATCACAGTTTTTTTTGTCAAAATTTAAATTTTTCTTAAACATTGTTAATTATTTTTCTAAGCTTCTGAACTATTTTTTTTTTTTAATTCATAATTTTTTTGAACTTCTTAATTTTTGACCTGAGCATTAGTGTAGACGGTCTTTGACAGGGCTATAAGACGGCTAAGGACCGTCTCTAATGCAGACGGTCTTTGATAGTCTCAGATTACTAGTAAAAGACGGCCAATGAACATCTCTAATGTAGACGGTCCTTGACAGTCTCAGATTACAAGTAAAAGACGTCCAATGACCATCTCTATTGCGGACGGTCTTTGACCGTCTCAGATGACCACATATAAAATGGTCAAAGACCGTCTTTTATTCCAGACGGTCGATAGCCGTCTTTTCTCCACACTTAATGATGGATCCTAACTGTCTTAAATGATTTGTGGACTTTCAACATTTTAAGACAATATTAGGGACGGTTAAGAGCTGTCTAAAATTTTAGAGACAGTTTACAGCCGTCTCTAAACCGTCTTTAAACAAAGGAATTTTAGAGACAATCCATAACCATCTCAAAATCAGTCCTTTTTTTTCATTTTTCATGTAGTGTTCGTTCTGGTGTTCCACGTGAAATTGATATTTAATGCTTAATAACTTAGGTAGTATTGATTTCACCAAATCCTCCCTTAAGGTATAAACTGTTTTCATATATGCATTAATTCTATTTAGTACTTTAAAGATTCGAAAATGTTAAATTCATCATCCTCTACCTTTAGTCCTGAGTTGGCTCAACTCGAGACTTGTACCCTTGCGACCGTGCTATCATCGCGGTTCTGACGCCGCGTCTCGCACACGGATGCGATACCCGGGCCAAGAGATGTGGGCCCACGTTCAGTTTGAGGAAAACACCGCATTTTGTAGTTCCAAGAGAATGTCCCATCAATCATATCAAATGTCAAGTACTCCATCCCATCATGTCAAGTACAAAGCAACCAGAAAGTCAACTCCCTTTCTTACAACCCATACATGTCAAGTACACCCATCACTCCACTTTTCACCCATCCCTCTCTCCCATCACTTCTCTTACATCACTCCCTCTCTCATCTCTCTCTCATTACTCCCAACCAACCCCATGAGAGTCCAACGTCCAAGCTCCATGAAAGGAGAAGCTTGGTGTGGCCCACCTTCCTACCTCCCATCTCCACCATCCAAAGATCATCTCGACCGTTGAAATCGATCCCTTGGAGCTCTAGAGGCTATAGGCGGAAGAAGGAAGTGGACATCAAAGGTGGTTGTTCATAGTATCTGATTTTGATGTAGGGCCCACATATAGTGGGATCCATCTTGATGTATGTATTGTTTAGGGAGGGCCCATAGTGGTAGGGTCCCTCCCCTTCTCTCTCTCTCTCTCTCTCTCTCTCTCTCTCTCTCTCTCTCTCTCTCTCTCTCTCTTTCCCTCTCTTTTTACTTGATTGCATGGCCCACCTTGATGTATTATTCTCACCATTCGATCTTGAGGCCCACCATGTTGCTGCCTATTTTTTTTTGGGACTGATCTCATGAAGGAAAAATACAAATATTGGTTTGATCTAAAACTAGTGGGCCACATAAATGTGGACCCCACCCTGATGCATGGTGTGTCCATGCCATCCTGCGCGAGGACCACCATGATTTATGGGTTTTATTACACCGTCCAGCTTGCTGGACGATGAGGTCCACTTGAAATGGGAAACAAATTGGCTGGGTACCTCACACCAGTTGGTGTATTGACGCCACTAAGCTCTATGGGTCCCACTACTGTGACGTTAGCAAGTGTGGTGGGTCCCACCATCTACACAGTCCATAGACTGGACAGGTGGGAGCCCAACATAATGTATATGTTTCATTCCATGCCATCCAGTGGACGGTGGAAATCCACCTTAATGTGTGTCTTACACACACCATCCATCTGCTTGAATTGTGGGCCCACCCCACACGTGTGACATGTGTGGGTAGGTGGGACCCATGTTGATGTATTTGTTGTATATTTGCACCATCCCTCTGGACGGTGCTTGTGAAACCCACTAAACGTATGAATTTTCATCCAGTCGTCCATCAATGGACGCTACACATTGCAAAACTGCAATACAAATAATAATAATAATAATAATAGTAATAATAACAATAATAACAATAATAATAACAATAATAATATATTAGATATATATATCTAGTGGGCCCCATATGGGACCCACCTGCTGAGAGAAGGTGATTGACTGGTGTATCTCACACCAACCATTCAATTGACTTGAGACGTCAACAAGTTCCATGGGACCCACCATATATGTATGTGTTTCATCTGCACCGTCCATCTGGACAGTGCCATATACAGTCCCACCAGGATGCATGTCGCATCTGCACCATCTGTGCAATGGCCTACTTTGATGTTCGTACCGTCCATCCATCCGTGGAAACCCACTGTGATGTATGGACTATATCCACACCGTCCAGATTATGCTGGACGGTGCTGGACAGTGTTTGAATGGTGTTGTCCAATGTTTGGATGGTGCTGATTTACATGGGAAATGTTTGGATGGTGCTGATTTACATAGACAATGTTTGGATGGTGCTGATTTACCTGGACAATGTTTGGACAGTGTTGATCATCGTTAGTGGGCCATGTGCCCCATGGAATGATTGTGTACAGTGATACACGTGTTACACTTACAACTATTGAAATGATTTTTAGTGTGGTCCAAGCCCACTTGAGGCCCATTGGTGTGGCCCATCCAAGGGGCCTATCTGCCTTGTATTTGAGGTCCATGTGCTAGGACCCACTTGCCTTGTATTTAAAGCCCATATGATGGGGCCCACCTGCTTGAATCTGAGGCTGGCCCATTGTGATGTATTCATGGCCTATGGGTAAGGCCCATTGTGATATGTATTTGACCTATGACACATGGCCCTTCTGATGTATTTGAGGCTCAAATACGTGGCCCATTTGATGCTTATGAGACCCCTGTGTGTTGGGCCTATATGTTATGTATTTAAGGCCCATGTGCAGGGCCCACCTGTTGCGTATTTATGGCCCATTGGTGCGGCCCGTCCATGAGGCCCATCATGATGTATTTTTTATCCATGTGCGGGGCCCACCTATTTGTACTTTTAGCTCATGTGATGGGGCCCACCTCTTTTGTATTTAAAGCCCATTGATGAGGCCCATGTGATGCGGCCCATAGTGATGTGTATTGGGCCCGTGTGAGCGGCCCATAGCGTTGTGTGTTGGGCCCATGTAAGCGGCCCATAGTGACGAGTGTTAGGCCCATGTGAGTGGCCCATAGTGATGTGTTTTTGGCTCATTTGGTAAGGCCCATTGTGATGTATTTTCAACCCATTTGGTAAGGCCCATTGTGATGTATTTCCGGCCCATTTGGTAAGGCCCAATGAGATGTATTTTTTGGCCCATATATTGTGGCCCATTTGACATATATGGGGCCCATGTATTGTAGCCCATTGTGATGTACATGAGGTCCATGAGCGAGGCCCAATGAGATGCATATGTAGCCCATAAGTGAGGCTCATCATGATGTGTATTAGGCCCTTGAGAGAGGCCCAAGATGATGTATATTAGGCCATTGTGTGAGGCATGGGCCCACTATACGTTTGGCTCTATGAGGGCCACTCTTGGGAGCAATGATAGTTAAATGTCCACATTGATGGGTGGTGATGGTTAAATGTCCACATTATGACCTTCCCTTAGGCCCTTTGTTAGGCCGATTACCGATTCTAATTGTTAAGGCCGATTGTCGAGGCCGATTCCGATTGTCGAGGCTGATTTCGATTGTTGAGGCCGATTCTGATGGTTGAGGCTAATTCTGATTATCGAGGTTGATTCTGATTGTCGAGGCCAATTCTGATTGTTGAGGCCAATTTCAATTGTCGAGGCCGATTGTCATGGCCGATTTTGATTACCAAGGCCGATTATCAGGACGATTGTATAGGTCGATTATCGAGGTCGATTATCGGTGCCGATTGTCAATACCGATTATAAGTATGTGACAACATAACTGAAAAGGCCAAGCTATATGTCTAGGAAGGGGGGGAGGGTGAATAGGACTATGCCAAATTTAAAATAATGACAACGGAATTAAATAATGTGATAGCCAAATAAAAAAAATCAATCCACAATGCTTAAATGGAAAATAGCCTCAATAATCAAGTATTGAGAGATTGAAACAAATGCAATTTTAAGGACAACCTTACACCATAAAAACCAAGGGTTTATGGTAGGAAAACCTTATTTCTAGAACGTTTTTTGAATCAAAAACTCAAACCGAAAAGGAATAAATAAATAACAAGGAATTGAGAAAAATTCTAAGAATTTAAATCTAAATTATTACAAAATTCCCCACTTTGCTTGAAATGCATATATTACAACATTCACATCCACACATACATTCCACAAACTTGAATGATAAAAGATGGGAATTTAAGCAAACATTCAAACCATAAAACACAAGGAATTAAATGGTTCGCATGTGTGTTCACCAACTGTTAAACAACAGCCACACAGCTGCTCCACTCCTAATATCCTCACACAGGGGATATTAGCGTTCACTATCAAAATAGGTTTCACAGGTTCACCTAAAACCTTCACAATTGTGTCTTTTTAACTTGGGTTTACACAATCCAAAAACCCACACTTTCTGAGTTTTCTGGCTCTCCTCAGATAACCAACATAATAAGATTTTTCTCGCTCAATCTCAAAAGAAACCAAAAGAATGTAAATTACATAAAAGTAAAATACCTGGATTTCTCCTTTTTATAGTAGCCCGGTAGAACCAATCGAAGTAGATGTTCGAATCAACGTTCAATGTCCAAAACTCACTTTACAATGGTTCTAAGTTTTAATTGATTTTAAATTAAATCAAATGGGCGTAGCTCTATTTGATTTTGATTCCAAGAAGAAGGAATACAGTAATTCCTCTTTTCAAATAAGATTGGAATATAGGAATAAAATCAAATAAGAAAAGCTAATAGCAAGAATATTAAATATGCACATCATAGTTTAAAATGAAAAAACTTATCTCAGAGTGGAGGCTTGAATTTTCTTCAATTTAATTGATGAAAATCTCTAAAATTCGTGTTCAATTTATAGATGAAAAGATCACGTCTACAACTGGTCTTAAGAACCCTTCGACTGGTCATAAAACCAACGGCATTTTGAATTTGAGCGCGATCTTAAAAACTGTTCTACCACCAGTCTTAGGGAGTCTATGATTGGTCTTAGACCACCTACAATAGGTCATAGCAGACCCAGGATTGGTCGTAAACAACCAGGTTTGGTTGCTGGAGTTTGAGTCGTAGTTCTAGGACTGGTCAAAGGTCGAGTTCTGACCTCCCTAGGACCGGTCGAACAGTCTCCAAGACTAGTTCTAGAGTAACCAAAAAATTCTGAAAATCTTCAACAACTTAGGACTGGTCGTGGAATTTCTTAGACAGGTTGAACTAGTGCTAGGAGTAGTCGAACAAGGTCCAGGACTAGTCTTAGAATAGACCAATTCATATAAATAGATTCATTTTGAATTATTTATACAAAATGGCCTACCCTAAGGTCAATCTAAGGTCTATCATACCTGGGACATGAAGTATAAACATTGAACTTCATCCTTTCAGATGTAGGTTGACCTTTGAACCATATGAAGCTTGAGATCTCTATCTTGATATAGCTTGATCTTGAGATCTTTGAAAGCTTGAACTTAAACTTCATCTTTAGTTGTACTTGAGTCTTGAAATGTACTTGAGTCTTGGAATGTACTCTTCTTATCGATGTAGCTTTGAACATTGATGCTTAAAGTACATGTCTTTACATTTCTTGAAGCAGAGCACCATACATGTCTTGAACCATTGTGATGTAGTGTCTTGATCATATATATATCAACATACAAACACAAGACATAGATAGAGGTTTTGGCACAACAAAATTTGATAATCAAAGGAGCATGAGACCATAGCACTTACAATCTCCCCCTTTGTCAAATTTGTGACAAAACACACTCATATAAAAATAAGAGAAGCACCACATGCATAATAAAGAATCATGCACCAGTTGTCATAAACTACCAAGCACACAACATTCATCTATACTTACTCCCCCTAAGTAGTAGCACACATATAAAAAATTATAATGATTGCTACACATATGTGATAGTACTACTCATATCCATAAGCAATCAAACCATAAGCATCCAAAAGAGCTTCCATAAGCCTTCTTCCCCTTTTTATCACAAAAGGACAAAGGAAGAAACAATGTAAAGGATTAAAAGATGGAGTAATAGATGGATTTAATCGACAATATATAAGCAAGTAAAAGTTCACAATCCATTTACCAGTTTAACTAAAAAGTCAGCAAATCAACTAAAGTGCACAATCCAACATAAGTATGAAAGATAATACAGACCAAGAATTAAAATCACTCAATCAGATCCTGAAGATAGAGCAGGAATGGTTGTTCAAGCGCCTAAGATACTTGCGCATATATTTAAACTGAAGATCATGGGCAATATTCATATTCTCTACCTTCTCCTCTAGAGCACAAAGATGAGCATCAAACTCATATGGCTCATAGTCAGGATCATTTCCAGAATATGAATCAAGTTCATCGAAAATATCATCCATATTCACGTCAACAGAAGGAAGATTACCAGCTTCTTCATTCCCAGCTTCAGCTCCTCCACCACCAACATCCACTTAGCCACGAGCCAATTCCAATTTCATCTTGTTAATATTCGAATTGTTAAAAATAAGACGATGGATGGGAGCCTCTCCAACAGGCATAGCGACTAGTATGTGATTAGCTAAAACAGTCATGAGATTGGCAAAAGGAATATCACTATGACCTGGATGGAGACGAGACTGAATAATGGAATGACATTTCAATTAAGAAAGGTAAATTTTAGTACCAGAAATGACAGAGTGCAAAACACAGACCATAAAGGCAGTTAATTCTGTCTTATTACTAGAATGAGGATACAGATTAGAAATAAAAATCCTGTGAAGTACCCCATATTTGGGTAACAAGTACCTTGAGGGGCGCGTATTCCCTTTATGAGTCCATTGCACATTCATGTTACATAAATCTCGGGTTAGCATACGCTTTTCAGATTCTGAGGGCTTTTCAGCTAAAGTATGAATAGAAATACCCTCCTCGTTAACAAGTATATCCATTAACTCTGCAATTAGATGACGATCAACCTCAAATGGACCTTCTCTAGTATCAATTTTAAAAGTTAAATTCTCAAAAGAGAATTCTAAGATACATGCAATCATGACCTGTGTAATAGATTGGTACACAAGCCCACCCCAATGTAAAATGTTATCCCATCCTACAGCTTGGAAGAGTGGAAATATACCAAAAGGAGCAGTGTGTTCAATGGATATTGGTCTCTCAACAATGACACTACGTATACGCAAATCCTGCACATCAGAGGGATCATCTTCGAGAGACTGAAGATAGTGCCGAGTGATTGGAGTTGATCTAGAGGACAATAGACCTCGAGAAGTTTTCTTTTTCCCTCTAGCATCCATTTCTAAGAATAAACACATGGAAATAAGAAGATTCAATAGATTTGAAATGGAGTTTTGATAAAACGGATTTTTCAAAAGGAAGCCCCAAAATTGTAATGAAAGATCAAATAGATTACTCCAAGAGTGAAAATGGAGTACTATTAACAAGAATCTACAAGAAAAAAGCAAAAGAACCACTAACCTTGAAGAACAATGAAGGTGGGTTCGCCTGGTCAGGCCACGGCTCGTTAGAGAGGAAAAAGGAAATGAAGAACATGAGATTTTCTCCAAATTTTAAAAGACCCAACGCACTCTACGATCGATCTTGAGATGTCCTCGATCGGTCATACCACGACTGGTCGAGTACATCCTCGACTAGTCGTGTACCGACTAAAATATGAAATTTTCATAAAAATTTAAAATTTGATCACATAAATTATCAAATATAAATACACTATGATACAAGTATGCAAGAATATTCAATTTAAATTTCACATACCAAGATCAAATTTCAATTTACTAAACCTATTTTTGTCAAGCGGTTTAGTGAAAATGTCAGCAAGTTGAGTCTCGGTTGGTATATATTCCAAAGATATTATCTTTTTTTCCACTAATTCATGAATGTAATGATACCTAATGTCAATGTGCTTGGTACATGAATGCTGGATTAGATTTTTAGAAATGTTTATAGCACTGAAATTATCATAATATAAGACCATAGAATCTTGTTCTATTCCATAATCACTTAACATACGTTTCATCCAAACAAGTTGAGTACAACCATTTCCAGCCGCAATGTATTCAGCCTCAGTAGTTGAGAGTGATATAGAACTTTGCTTCTTCCTAAAACAAGAAACTAAACAATTTCCAACATAAAAACAACTACCACTAGTTGATTTTCTATCATCGATATTTCCAGCCCAATCATCATCAGTGTACCCAGCCAACTAAACACTAGTATCATATGGATACCAAAGACCTAAATTAGCAGAACTTGTGACATATCGAATAATCCACTTAATAGCAGTTAAATGTGATTCTTTAGGATTAGCCTGATATCTAGCACAAATACCAACACTGAAAGCAATATCAGGTCTACTAGCCGATAAATAAAGTAAACTACCAATCATGCTAAGATACAATTTAGGATTCACATCTTTACCTGTAGAGTCCTTTGAGAGTCTTCGAGTTGTACTCATAGGAATCTCAAAACTCTTACCATTCTCAAATCTGAATCTTTTAATCAAGTTCAAGGCATACTTAGTTTGAGAAATAAAAATTTCATCAGGTTGTTGTTTTACTTGCAACCCTAGGAAATAGTTTAACTCCCCAACCATGCTCATTTCAAACCTAGATTTCATCAAATCTGCAAACTCAACAGTCATGTTGGTACATGTTGATCCATAAATAATACCATCCACATAGATCTGAACCAATAAGATATCATCATTATGTTTCTTAACAAAGAGCATCTTATTGACACTACCCATTTGAAAATTATGACTTACTAAAAACTTAGTCAATTTTTTGTACCATGCTCTAGGAGCTTGTTTTAAACCATATAGAACTTTTTTAAGACGGTGTACATGATCAGTAAACTTAGGGTCTTCAAACCCTGTAGGTTGTTCAACATATACTTCTTCATGTAAATCGCCATTCAAAAAAGCACTCTTTACATCCATTTGATAAATTTTAAACTTTCTAAAGCATGCAATGGATATAAAAATTTTGATTGATTCAATACGAGCAACTGGGGCAAAATTTTCATCGTAATCAATGCCTTCTGTTTGAGTGTACTCTTATACAACCAGTCTTACCTTGTTTCGAATAATGTTACCAAGTTCATCAAACTTATTTTTGAAAATCCATTTTGTTTCGATAATATGTTTATCTTTAGGTCTAGGAACAAGATACCAGACATCATTTTGAACAAATTGATTAAGTTCTTCCTGCATAGCTACTATCCAGTTTTCGTTAGAAAGCGCTTCTTTTACGTTCACCGGTTCTATCTGGGAAGTAAAGTACACGTAATTACATATGTCTTCTAATTGTCTATGAGTGTGCACACTAATGAGAGGGTTTTCAAGAATTTGAGTGGTTAGATGATCTTTGACAGTCCTCAGTTCAGAGTTTTCTTGATTTGATGAAGTATCTGGTTTGTCAATTAAAAGAACTTCATCATTATCTGAACTTGGGACAGGTGTATTCGAGTGATCATCAATGACCACATTAATGGACTCTTGAATCACACCAGTCCTGTTGTTCAGTACACGATATGCCCGACTGTTTAAAGAGTATCCTAAAAAGATCCTTTCATCACTCTTAGTGTCAAACTTTTCCAAATCTTCACGGTCACGTAAAATATAGCACTTGCTACTAAAAACTCGAAAGTATTTGATAGTAGGCTTCTTATTAAACCAAAGTTCATAAGCCATTTTATTATTAGATTTACAAGTATAAACTCGGTTAATAATATAGCAGGCGGTATTCACTATTTCAGCCCAAAGATTTCTAAGGAGCTTTCATACTATTTAACATTATGTTTCCCATTTCTTGAAGCACTCTATTTTTCCTTTCCACAATTTCATTTTGTTGCGGTGTTTTGGGAGCAGACAATTCATTTAATATTCCCTGATCGCTTCAGAATTTTTCAAAACTGCTATTCTTGAACTCAGATCCATGATCACTACGGATCTTATAGACTTGAAAACTTTGTTCAGTCTGGATCCATTTGATAATCCCTTTCACTTCATCAAGGGTTTCTGATTTATCTTTTAAGAAAGCTACCCAAGTGAATCTGGTAAAATCATCCACAATTACCAGGATGTATTTTTTGCCACCTCGACTCTTCATCCTTGTAGGTCCTATAAGATCCATGTGGAGTAGCTCAAGTGGTCTTGATGTGGCATTGGAGTTCACCTTTTTGTGAGAGCTCCTTGTTTCCTTGCTATACTGGCATTCACCACATATTTTATATACTTTTTGTAATTTATGTAAACCTCGTATTAGTTCTCCTTTGCTCAATCTGTGTAAATTATGGTAGTGTACATGTCCAAGGCATTTATGCCATAATTCTGTCTCATCGATATGTACTATGTAGCACGATTGATTAGATGAGCTGTTATTTTATACAATGTAGCTATTTTCAGAAGTTCTGTGACTAGTTAATATTACAGAACCATTTTTGTTTATGATTTCACAACCTTGATTAGAAAATTTCACACTCTGATTGTTATCGCATATTTGAGATATGCTTAACAGGTTGTGTTTTAGTCCCTCAACATATAAAACATTCTTAAATAAGGGGAGGTTATAGAGTTGAACCGTACCTTGGCCAATAATTTTGCAGTTGCTACCATCACCAAATGTGACTAATCCATCAGTCATATCTTTAAGGTCGGTGAAAAAAGCCTTGTCGCCTGTCATATGCCTGGAGCACCCGCTATCAAGGTACCACTTTGAATGACTTGTTGCTTTGAAAGCGGTGTGGGCAACCAAGCAAGTAACCTTAGGAACCCATTTCATAACTGTTTTGGTTTTAGGAGTATAGTTGGTCTTTTTATTTTTATAATTGTAAGAATGACCCACTGAGTTGATTTTAAGAGCTCCTTAAGCAAATCAACTATTTTTTCCACTAAATGGTTTTTTGGTTTTGATTTTTATAATTGACATAGTTACTTTTAGGTTTTTGAAAAGATTTATTATTTTTAGAAAAACTTTGATTAATACTTCTCCCTTTTGAGTTTGAGGTTTCTCCTCTTACAAACTTAGGAGGTGTATTTTTTTTGTTTAGAAGGTCTATTCTTATCATAGCCCAACCCAGATCTATCACCACATTTTCTAAATCTGGATAAAAGTTTTTCAAACTTTGGATCTCCTTGGGCATACCTCCATGTATCCTTTAAACTCAAAATAGAAGAGTTTTCAAGCTTAAGTTTATCATTTTCAGATTTAAGATTTTCAATCTAGGGGGTTTTAAATTCTAAATCACTTTTTGTCTTTTCAAAACAATCTGAAATAAGGGATTTTTCTAAAACAAGTGAATCAAAATTTTCTTTGAGTTTTAAAAACTTTTCTTTTTGAAGTTTCAGTTTTACGGTAATTTTACAACTTTCCTTGTATAAGGCATTGTAAGCATCTTGAAGATCTTCTTCATTTTCATGATCACTATTCAGATTTTCTTCACTAGTTGAATCATCATGATCTGAAAAAGTGAACTTGGCTAGAGTCATAAGGGCTTTAACTTCATTGCCCGACTCAATTTCAGAATCTTCTGATTCAGAAGAGGCTTCAGTGCCAGAAGATTCATCCCAAGTAGCTAACATTCCTTTCTTTTTAGATTTGTCCTTTTTAGGACATTTGTTTGCTAAATGCCCATATTCTTAGTAGTTGTAACATTGACTATCTTTCAAAGATTTCCAAGTTTTAGTTTTAGATTTAGATCTTCTCTTATCATTTGATTTTTGAAAGTCTACCTTCTTTTTACTTTTGAAAATCTTGTAAAACTTTTTTGCTAAAAAAGCCATATCATCTTCAGAATTTTCTAAATTAGAGTTTTCTTGAGAAATACATTTAGAAGATTTAAGAGCGATAGATTTACCTTTACGATCTTTAAAGTTTAACTCATAGGTTTGTAAAGAACCAACTAGTTCTTCTACCCTCATATTGTCCATATCACGAAGTTCCTAAATCGTGGTTACCATAGAGTTGAACCGTTCAGGAAGTGAGCGTAGTATCTTTGCACATACTTTACTTTTTGGGATTTTGTCGCCAAGACCCCACATAGAGTTTACAATGTCATTTAATCTTGTATAAAAGTCCATAAACATTTCATTTTCCTCCATATGAATTTCTTCAAATTTGGTTGTGAGGAGTTGGACTTTAGATTTTTTTACAATTGATGTACCCTCATGTGTCATTTCTAATATATCCCAAGCTTGCTTTGAAGTATCGCAGGATATAATTCTTTTGAATTCATCCGGTGATAATGTGCAAGTGATTGCGTTTAGTGCTTTTGCATTGACACTACTCTCACTTTTCTGAAGTGTGGTCCAAGAGAAATAAGGTGAAATTTTTATTGATTTTGAACCATCGACACCAATTATTTCCATGGTAGGAGGGGTCCATTCAGTCACTGTGGCTTGCCACATGCTCTCATCCATTGATTTGAGGAAAATCCTCATCCTACCTTTCCAATAGGCATAATTGGAGCCATCAAATGGTGGAGGCCTAGTGACTGAAAGGCTATCAAAATTTTACATCTTAAATATAACATAGATCATTAGCTTAGGAAATGAATCCAAAAATAAAGAATTTAAAAACGAGCTATTAGGCTCTGAAACCACTTGAAAAGGCGAAGCTATATGTCCTAGAGGGGGGGGGGTGTGGGTGAATAAGACCATGCTAAATTGAAAATAATGATAGCGGATTTAAATAATGTGATAGCCAAATAAAAGAAATCAATTCACAATGCTTAAATGGAAAACAACCTCAATAATCAAGTATTGAGAGATTGAAACAAATGCAGTTCTAAGGACAACCTTACACCATAAAAACCAAGGGTTTGTGGCAGGACAACCTTATTTCTAGAACGTTCTTTGAATCAAAAACTCAAACCGAAAAGGAATAAATAAATAACAAGGAATTGAGATAAATTGTAAGAATTTAAATCTAAATTATTACAACATTTTCCACTTTCCTTGAAATGCAAATATTGCAACATTCACATCCACACATACATTCCACAAACTTGAATGATAAAAGATAGGAATTTAAGTAAACATTCAAACCATAAAATACAAGGAATTATAGTGGTTTGACTGTGTGTTCACCAACTGTTAAACAACAGCCACACAGCTACTCCACTCCTAATATCCTCACACAGAGGATATTAGCGTTCACTATCAAAATAGGTTTCACAGGTTCACTTAAAACCTTCACAATTGTGTCTTTTTAACTTGGGCTTACACAATCCAAAAACCCACACTTTCTGAGTTTTCTGGCTCTCCTCAGATAACCAACTTAATGAGATTTTTTTGGCTCAATCTCAAAAGAAAACCAAAAGAATGTAAATTACATAAAAGTATAATACCTGAATTTCTCCTTTTTGTAGTAGCCCGGTAGAACCAATCGGAGTAGATGTTTGAATCAATGTTCAATGTCCAAAACTCACTTTATAATGGTTCTAAGTTCTAATTTATTTTAAATTAAATCAAATGGGTGTAGCTCTATTTGATTTTGATTCCAAGAAGAAGGAATACAACAATTCCTCTTTTCAAATAAGATTAGAATATAGGAATAAAATCAAATAAGAAAAGCTAACAAAAAGAATATTAAATATACACAACTTAGCTTAAAATGAACAAACTTATCTCAAAGTGGAGGCTTGAATTTTCTTGAATTTAATCGATGAAAAACTCTGAAATTCGTGTTCAATTTATAGATGACAAGATCACGTCTACGACTGGTCTTAGGAACCCTTCGACTGGTCGTAGAACCAATGACATTTTGAAATTTTTGAGCATAATCTTAAAAACCGTTCTATGACTAGTTTTAGGGACTCTACGACTGGTCGTAGCAGACCCAGGACTGGTCATAGACAACTATGTTTGGTTGATGGAGTTTGAGTCGTAGTTCTAGGACTGGTCGAAGGTCAAGTCGTGACCTCCCTACGACCGGTCGAACAATCTCTAGGACTGGTCGTAGAGTAACCAAAAAATTCTAAAAATCTTCAACAACTTAGGATTGGTCGTGGAATTTCTTGGACAGGTCGAACTAGTGCTAGGACTAGTCGAACAAGGTCCATGACTAGTCTTAGAACAGACTAATTCATATAAATAGATTCATTTTGAATTATGCATACAAAATGACCTACCCTAAGGTCAATTTAAGGTCTATCATACCTGGGACATGAAGTATGAACACTGAACTTCATCCTTTTAGATGTAGGTTGACCTTTGAACCTTAAGAAGCTTGAGATCTCTATCTTGATATAGCTTGACCTTATGATCTTCGAAAGCTTGAACTTAAACTTCATCTTTAGTTGTACTTGAGTCTTGAAATGTACTCTTCTTATCGTTGTAGGTCTGAACATTGATGCTTAAAGTACATGTCTTTACATTTCTTAAAGCAGAGCACCATACATGTCTTGAACCATTGTGATGTAGTGTCTTGATCATATATATATCAACATATAAACACAAGACATAGATAGAGGTTTCGGCATAAGAAAATTTGACGATCAAAGGAGCATGAGACCATAGCACTTATAATAACATTATGATACATGTCCATACGCATCATTTGCATGTTTATTATGAGATGTGGTTGACTATTGCATATGTCATTGGGCAGGTTATTATGAGACTCCCTGATAGGCGGAGATTGTCTCACATGAGCGCACGGTATGCGCAGGATTGATGCATGACTGGATTATATGATTCATGCATCTTGCATTGTGTGTTGTGATTACTGTACGCCCTAGGGACATCAGGGTTGTAGCCGCTATATGCATGTCATGGATGGCTAGATAGGACACCGAAAATGTTTGGTTCAAGCATCTGTGCACTTTGGATGTCTGTGGGTGAAAGTCCCTAAACCTTTATGGCCAGGAGATGCCCTAATGTCTAGACCGAGTGGATACATGAGCGCCCGAGTGCCTAATACCAGTAGGCTGCATCTCCTACTATGTCGTCGTCATTTGGGAGGGGGTGTGACCTTATCTGCTCGATTCGTAGTGGGCAAAACTAGGCTGAGTTCGACCAGCTCATAAATGAGTCTACTATCGACGTCCTAGGTAGGTATTGGCTGACTACTGGCTAGGTAGATAGTGAGGTCTCTTCCACTTACCTGGTTGCGCGTGATGGGGTGGCAATCTGGTTTGAAGTGTATTAGACCCTGTGATGATCCCAGAGATGTACAGTACTGATATGTGGACTTATTGAGCAAGAGTTACATACTCATTCACTTCTTCATTCACTATCCACTTGGGCTGGTGGTGCACAACTAATTGTTGTATACCTTTGTAATGGTAAGGATTTCAGTTGGGGCGCGCAACTAACCTAAGATCAGTAGTCTACTACATTGAGTCTGGCTATCCAAATTTAGGTATGGGACCAGTTTGGATAGAAGTCGCTTGTGATGGACCCCATAGCCTGTGATATTATGTACTATCATCCCGACTTCACACTCCAGCTTGGTCATTTTATTCGCACTGCATAGTGCATTACATCCGCGGCATGTGGCATTTTGGGTTGCTATGTTTTCTACACTTATATGGCCTAGACGAGGTTGATGGTATTCATAACTCTTTAAGATTTGCATATTGCATTGCATCATCGGCATCGGATATTTGGATCTCTACGATTCCACATTTGTATAGCTGATCTGTATTGCATGACTCATGGACTTAATAGTATGTTTTCGCTTACTCTAATATCGTATGATTCATAATCTTGCCAGTATTTTCGACATTGTATGATTATGGCATTATATTGAATACTTGGCACACACCTTGCGCACACACTTTCACTACCCTCTAAGCTTTCTATAAGCTTATGCACGATAGATGCATGCATGTGGCATTAGGTTGCAGCAGAGTTGTGTTTGGAGCATGTAGCTTACTTCTGGAGCTTTGATTTCAATATATGTATTTCCCTTTCAGCATTGTATTCAAATGTTATATTAATAGATATGTGATTATGATTTGCCTTTATGATTTGGGTAAACTTGTGGTTATGCTTATGACGAGATCAAAGTACGTTGAAAAATCCTCCTTGTAGGATCATAGGATCGAAATCTGGCGTATGAACACTGAGAGCCAAGAAGGGGGTACTACGGAGGTTGTCAGCACTGGCTTTAGCGATCGAGAATTTTGTGAGCCCAGTTTTTGAGTTTGAGATGTCACAGAAGTTAATATCAGAGCATAACCTGGGAATACCTAAGGATAATATCACATATATACTAATAGCTACCTTACACTCTATGATTGCTAAAAACTTAGAATGATTAGACCCTTGAGTTCGAATAACTTAGAGATTTTCTGATATAGCTCCCCATTATGTGTATATTCGAGAGTGTTCGAGGTTAATAGGCTCTTGTTCCTTCTTGTAGGACATGACACCTAAGCAAGTGACCCGAGCGACTTTCACTCCCCTGCCTAAGATTCTCGTCCCCCTACCTGAGACTCATGAACCTCTGTCTGAGTCTATTATAGCCCCAACAGTGCCTGTGAGTGCAGATCAACTTCAACAGATGATATGGGCCATGACTGCCATCCTTTAGAGGCAAGGTAAGCAACCTGCTGTTTCGCTAGTCCAGGAGGAGCCGGAGCGCGCGAGCGCCCTTCTCTGAGAGTTCCGACAATTTGATCCCCTGCATTTCCAGGGCGAGCCAGACCCGATCATAGCCGAGAGATGGCGTTCCGAGGTGGAGAAGATTTTTGATACAATGGGATGTACAACCCAGCAGCGGGTCCAGTTAGCCGTATTTGTTCTCCAGGGTGAGGCTGAGCGCTGGTGGACCTCCGTTACCCGTGTTTTAGAGCCTAATTTCATCTAGACATGGGAGGATTTCATAGACCAATTCGACTAGCAGTACTTCCCTGACCACATTTGTCAGTAGCGAGCGTTAGACTTTGAAACCTTGGTATAGGTAGACATGTCTGTGGTGCAATATGCACCTCATTTTGTGGTACTATCGAGGTTTGCACCGTATTTGGTTGATGATGAGGAGCGAAAGGCCCGCCGTTTTAAGAACGACTTACATTTTGGCCTCAGGAGTCGTGTCATCGGACACATACTCCCGACCTTTGAGCAGTTAATTCAGAGGGCCCAGATTTACGAGGCAGAATGGAACGATTCGCAGAGGGTCCGTGACCACAGAGAAGATTGAAAGAGGAAGACCCCCTCTAGTAGTTTTTAGCAGCAACATCGTTGACGGCCGTAGAGGCATAAGAACCGTCCATCCTTCCGAGCACCAACAACACCTTCAGCACTACCACAGAGACCGTTCACGGGCGTTTGCTTTAGATGTGGTAAGACATAGCATCCTAAGTATGAGTGCCCCCATTTTCAACAACAACGACCTCTTTAGGGGTGGATATACACCTCCCCAGCAGGCCTAGCGCAAGTTTTATATAGCTCAGCAAGACCCTCAGTCATCAGGAGTCGCTGACAATTCGCACGACCAGGCATTAGGACCATCTTATTAGATTAGTCATTGATGAGATGGTGAGGCTATAAGGTATTCTGGTTTTGATCGTTTCTGATCCAGAATTCGAGGATCGTTATAGTGTTGATGATGCGCCTTGGGAGGGCAAGGTTGAGATTAGAGAGCGTTATCTTCATCTTTTCGTAGATTAATTGTGCCTTGTCATATATAATTGATGATGTTTCATCTTCCATTGTCTATTCTGTAAATTTCGAGCATGAAATTTTTATTAGGTGGAGAGAGCTATAAGACCGGTATCCTAGCCCGTTTCGTTCAGTACGCGTCCGCAGTCCTCTCGGTCCAATTATGGTGACCTGCGATCTATTATCAGCAGTTGCATGTGACCCTGAGTCGTATCCCATATTCCTGAGTCAGCATGACTCGAGATTTGTACCCTTGTGACCACCGTCGCTGCAGTTCCGACGCCAGGTCTCGTACGCCGATGCGATACCCGAGTCAGGAGATGTGAGCCCGCATTCAGTTTGAGGAAAGCACCGCTTTTTCTAATCCCAAGAGAGAATGTCTCATCAATCACATCAAATGTCAAGTACTTCATCCTATCATGTTAAGTACAAGAGCATCCCCAAAGTCAACTCTCGCTCTTATAACACATACATGTCAAGTACACCCATCATTCCATCACTTTTCACCCATTCCTCTCTCCCATCACTTCTCTTACATTACTCCTTCTCTCATCTCTCCCTCATTACTCCCAAGCAACCCCATGAGAGTCCAATGTCCATGCTCCATGAGAGGAGAAGCTTGGTGTGGCCCACCTTCCTACCTACCATCTCCACCATCCAAAGATCATCTTGACCGTTGAAATCGATCCCTTGGAGCTGTAGAGGCTATAAGCGGAAGAAGGAAGAGGAGATCAAAGGTGAGTGTTCATAGTATTTGATTTTGATGTAGGGCCCACATATGGTGGGACCCATCTTGATGTATGCATTGTTTAGGGAGGGCCCATAGTGGCGGGGTCCCTCCCTCTCTCTCTCTCTCTCTCTCTCTCTCTCTCTCTCTCTCTTTCCCTCTCTTTTCCTTGATAGCATGGCCTAGCTTGATATATTATCCTCACCATCCGATCTTGAGGCCCACCATGTTGCTGCCCATTTTTTTGGGATAGATCTGATGAAGGAAAAATACAAATATCGGTATGATCCTGAGCTAGTGGGCACGTTGTCGTTGACCACACCCTGATGCATGGTGTGTCCATGCCGTCCTACGTGAGGACCACCATGATTTATGGGTTTTATCTGGACGGTGAGGCTCACTTGAAAGGGGAAATGGATTGGCTGGGTACCTCACACCAGTTGGTGTATTGAAACCACCAAGCTCTGTGAGTCCCACTGTTATGACATCAGCAAGTGTGGTGGGTCCCACCATCTACACCGTCCATGAACTGGATAGGTGGGAGCCCAACACGATGTATATGTTTCATTCCATGCCATCTAGTGGACGGTGGAAATCCACCTTGATGTGTGTCTTACACACACCGTCCAGCTGCTTGAATCGTGGGCCCACCCCACACGTGCAACATGTGTGGGTAGGTGGGACCCACGTTCATGCATTTGTTGTATATCTGCACCGTCCCTTTGGGCGGTTCTTGTGAAACCCACTAGACATATGAATTTTCATCTAGCCGTCCATTACTGGACGCTGGACATTGCAGAACTATAATACAAAAAATAAATAAATAAAATAATAATAATAATATTATATATATATATATGGTGGGCCCCACGTGGGACGCACCTGCTAAGAAAAGGGGATTGGCTAGTGTATCTCACTCCAGTCATTCAACTGACGTGAGACGTCAACAAGTTCCATGGGACCCACCATATATGTATGTGTTTTATCTGCATCGTCCATCTGGACGGTGCCATGTATAGCCCCACCAGGATGCATGTCGCATCTGCACTATCTATGCAATGGCCCACTTTAATGTTCGTATCATCCATCCATCTGTGGAAACCCACTGTGATGTATGGACTAGATCCACACCATACAGATTATGTTTGAAAGTGCTGGACAGCGTTTAAACGGTGCTGTCAAATGTTTGGATGGTGCTGATTTACATGGGAAATGTTTGGATGGTGCTAATTTACATAGATGATGTTTGGATGGTGTTGATTTGCATGGATAATGTTTGGATGGTGTTGATTTACCTGGACAATGTTTGGACAGTGCTCATCATCGTTAGCGGGCCGTGTGCCCCATGGATTGATAGTGGATAGTGATACACATGTTACACCACTAACTATTGAAATGATTTTTGGTGTGGTCCAAGCCTACTTGAGGCCCATTGGTGCGGCCCATCCATGGGGCCTTTCTGCCTTGTATTTGAGGCCCATGTGATAGGGCCCACCTGCCTTGTATTTAAAGCACATATGATGGGGCCCACCTGTTTGAATCTGAGGCACATGGGCAAGGCCCATTGTGATATATTCGTGGCCTATGGGTAAGGCCCATTGTGATATGTTTTAGGCCCATGTGCAAGGCCCACCTGTTGCTTATTTATGGCCCATTGGTGCAGCCCATCCATGAGGCCTATCATGATGTATTTTTGCCCCATGTGCGGGGCCCACCTATTTGTACTTTTGGCCCATGTGATGGGGCACACCTAGTTTGTATTTGAAGCCCCCATATGATGAGGCCCATGTGATGTGGCCCATAGTGATGTGTTGGGCCCATATAATGAGGCCCATAGTGATGTGTGTTGGTCCCATGTGATGCGGTCCATAGTGATGTGTGTTGGGCCCATATGATGGGGCTCATAGTAATGTGTGTTAGGCTTGTGTGAGTGGCCCATAGTGTTGTGTGTTGGGCCCATGTAATCGGCCCAGAGTGATGAGTGTTAAGCCCGTGTGAGCGTCCCATAGTGTTGTATTTTCGGCCCATTTGGTAAGGCCCATTGTGATGTATTTCCGGCCAATTTGGTAAGGCCTAATGTGATGTATTTCTAGCCCATTTGGTAAGGCTCAATGAGATGTATTTTCTGGCCCATATATTGTGGCCCATTTGACATATATGGGGCCCATGTATTGCAGCCCATCATGATGTACATGAGGTCCATGAGCGAGGCCTAATGTGATAGATATGTAGCCCATAAGTGAGGCCCATCATGATCTGTATTAGGTCCTTGAGAGAGGCCCAAGATGATGTATATTGGGCCATTATGTGAGGCCATGAGCCCACTATACATTTGGCTCCATGAGGGCCACTCATGGGAGCAATGATGGTTAAAATGTCCACATTGATGGGCGATGATAGTTAAATGTCCACATAGTGACCTTCCCTTAGGCCATTTATTAGGTCAATTATCGATTCCAATTGTCAAGGCCGATTCCAATTATCGAGGCCGATTCCGATTATCGAGGCTAATTCTGATTGTTGAGGCCGATTTCAATTGTCGAGGCCGATTCTGATTGTTGAGGCCGATTCCGATTGTCGAGGTCGATTTCAATTGTCGAGGTTGATTTCGATTATTGAGACTGATTGTCGAGGCCGATTCTGATTGCTGATGTCACGCCCCAAACTCGAAAACCAGGCTCACAAAATTTCCGATCACCAAATCTGGTGTCGATAGCCTCCGTATTACCCCATTCTTGGCTCCTAGTGTCCATATGCTAGATTCCGATGCTAAGATCCTACAAGGAGAATTTTTCAATGTACATTTACTCATAATAAGCATAACCACAAGTTTACCCATATCACAAAGGCAACATCATCATATATCCACTAATATACACATTTGAATACAATGCTGAAAGGGAAATACATATGTTAAAATCAAAGCTCCAGAAGTCAACTACATGCTCCAACTTCTATGCTGTTACAACCTAACATCGCCTGCATGCATCTATCATTCATAAGCTTATAGAAAGCTTAGAGGGTGGTGTAAGTGTATGCATAAGATAAGTGTCAAGTATTCAATAAAATGCCATAATCATATAATATCGAAAATACTGGTAAGATCATGAATCATACGATATTGGAGTAAGCAAAAATACTGACAAGTTCATGAGTCATACAATATCAGAGTACGCAATACAAATCAGCTATGCAAATGAGTAGTCATAAAGAGTCAAGTATTAGATATCGAGGATGTAATGCAATATGTGGTGCAAATGACCATGCATAAGTGTGAAGTCGAGATGATAGTACGTAGTATTGCAGGCTATGGGGTTCATCACAAGGGACTTCTATCCAAACTAGTCACATACCTAATTTAGATAATCAAACTCAATGTAGTAAACTCCTGATCTCAGGTTAGTCGCACGTCCCAACCGAAATCCTGGCCATTGCGAAGGTACACGAAACAAATAGTTGCGCACCACTAGCCCGAGTGGATAGTGAATGGATAAGTTTACAATTACTCCACAAATCAGTACTGTACATCTCTGGGATCATCACCGGGGTCTAGTACACTCTACATGCAATTGTCACCCATTAGATGTGCAACCATGCAAGTGGAAGAGACCTCATTATCCGCCTCGTCAGTAGTCAGCCAATATCTACCTGGCACATCGATAACGAACCAAATCACGAGCTGGTCAAACTCAGCCTAGCTATGCACCCTACCCTTTCACGGGTAAGGTCACACCCCCTCCCAACAGACCATGAAATAGTGGGAGATGCGGCCTACTGGCATACGGCCCTCATGCACTCATATATCCACTCAGTCTCGACGTTGGGGTGTCTTTTGGCCTCGGAGGTTTATGAATTTTCACCTAGGGCCATTTATGGTAGCCTGATGCTAATAACATATTTCTGGTGTCCCATTTGGCCATCCACGATATGCCTGTGGAGGCTACAACTCTGATGTCGCTAGGGTGTACAGTAATTACAACACAAAATGCAAGATGCATGAGTCGTACAATAACAATCCAGTCATGCATCAATCTTGCGCATACCGTGCGCTCATGAGAAATAACCTCTGCCTATTAGGGAGTCTCATAACAACCTGTCCAATGACATATGCAATGGTTAACCACATCTCATAATAAACATGCAGATGATGCGTATGGGCATGTTTTATGGTGCTATGCTGTCACATACTTATAATCGGTATCAATAACCGGCATCAACAATCGGCCTCGACAATGTAGACATTTTACTAACATTTCCCCCAAGGAATGACCCACATAGAGCCTAACATATAATGGACACATGACCTCGCACAAGGGCTTAATATACAACACCATGGGCCTCACTCAAGAGCTTAATACACATCACGGTGGGCCTCTCACATGAGCCTAATGTATATCACAATGGGCTTCATCGCCTGTCCCTCACATGCACCACAATGGGACTCATTACATAGGCCTCATATACATTACATTGTGCCATCAACATAGGCTAAATACACATCACAATGAGCCTTAAATACGGGCCTCATATACATTACATTAGCCCTCGACAATAGGAATCGGCCTTGCAATCAGAATTGGCCTCGATAATCAGAATCAGTCTCGATGATCGGCCTCAACAACCCGAATCGGTCTTGACAATCAGAATCGGCCTCGATAATCAGAATCGGCTCGACAATCATAATTGGCATCAACAATCGAAATCAACCTCGACAATCGAAATCGGCCTCAATAATCAGAATCGGCCTTGACAATCGGAATCGGCCTTGATGATTGGCCTCAACAATCAGAATCAGCCTTGACAATCGAAATCGACCTCGATAATCAGAATCGACCTCAATAATCAGAATTGACCTTGATAATCAGAATCGGCCTCAACAATCTGAATCATCCTCAACAATCGGAATCGACCTTGACAATCGGAATCAGCCTCGACAATCGAAATCGGCCTTGATAATTGGAATTGGCCTCGACAATCAGAATCAGCCTCAATAATCAGAATCGACCTTGATAATCAGAATTGGCCTCGATGATCGACCTCAACAATCGGAATCGGCCTTGACAATCGGAATCGGCCCAACAAAGGGCCCAAGGGAAGATCACAATGTGGACATTAAACCATCATTGCCCATCAATGTGGACATTCAACTAACATTGCTCCCAAGTAGTGGCCCACATAGGGCCAAATATAAAGTGGGCCCATGGCCTCACACAAAGGCCTAATATACATCGCAATGGGCCTCATTCAAGGACTACATATGCTTCACATTGGGCCTTGCTCATGGACCTCATGTACATCACAATGGGCTGCAATACATGGGCCCCATATATGACAAATGGGCCGTAATATATGGGCCGAAAAATACGTCTCATTAAGCCTTACCAATTGGGCCAGAAATACATCACAATGGGCCTTACTAAATGGGTCAAAAATACATCACAATGGGCCATAATTTCATTACATTAAGGTGGGCCCTACACATTTCAAATGGGCCACAAACAAATCAAGGTGGGCCTTAACGGAATGGGCCACAAATACATCAAGGTGGCCCTACACATATAGTAGGTGGGCCTACACCTCCAAATGGGCCCACTAGATAAGCAGCATGGATATACAACACATATATCAAGGTGGTCCCCACCATCCAAATAGACTGTGCTGATGTATAACGCATACATTAAGGTGGGCCTCATCCTATAAAATAAATGGACAACATGGTTGGAACACATTCATCATGGTGCACCCCAAACGCTGACGGACGGTGTGTATAAAACACATACACAATAGGGAGCCCTACCGTCCATAAGCAGATGGACGGTGTGCATATAGATTACATACATCAAGGTGGCTCCCATCCCACATGTGCAACATGTGTGGGGTGGGCCCCACACATGAAACATGTGTGGGGTGAGCCCCACACGTGTGCCAAATGGGTGGGTAGCAGGGATAAAATACATATATCATGGTGGCCTCACCCACCATCATCTAAACAGATGGATGGCTGGAATAAACACATGTATCATGAGGGGGCCCACGGATGGATGGTGTGGATGTACAACACATCATCCAGGTGGGCCACGTGAAGAGGGGGGTCCATGTCCAAAAAGAAAAATGGACGGACGGTGTGTACAAGACACATACATCACACCAGCCTACAGAGCTCGCTATGCGTGGTAGCCCAGCCAATCCATTTCCACTGTAGGTAGGTCCCATGCGGGGTCCACCAAAACGTTGATTTTTTCCATCCAATATGTTTATAAGTTCACAAAGACCTGAATAAAGAGGAAAAACAGATATCATATATATCTAAAACTTCTGGGACCCAAAAAGGGTTTCAATGGTAGACATTTAACCCCTGTTACTTTGAAGTGTGGACCACCTGAGTCCCATGAGTGGCTGATTTTTGGGGGATCCCAATTTCCAAAGGGGACCCATCAAATGCATAGTGTTGATGATCAACACGCATTACGGTAGGGCCTGAGGTGAGGCCCACTGACCCTGCCCGTTTCCAAGTACTAGGACGCTGCTTGCTGCAGCGTCCTCTGGATGCTGGCAACAACAGCGTCCAAGGTTGTTAAACACTTTTTTTTTATTTTTCTAAGGAATTTCATATGTGGGGTCCACATCAGGACAATTTAGTCCACCGGCTAAGTTCTATGGCTCATGATGGGTCTAACAAGCCCAATATTCAATATGTTTTGGTATGTAGAAACATTAAAGTGGGCCCTAACAGACTTTAACAGTAAATATCATTATTTTCTATGATGTGGCCCCTTGGAGATTTGGATTGACTTCATTTTTTTCGCTTAAGGACTAAAATGAGCTGAGAGATTGAGTGGACAGTGTGGATTAAATACATGCTTCATGGGTGGGGCCAGTCGTGGGTCCCACACTCCCCCATTTAAAAGTTGGGACGCTACTTGTTGTAGCGTCCAGACACCTCCACACTCACACTGTGGTTGAATTTCACCACCTATGTGGGCCTACTTAGTGGACGGCATGGGTAAAATACATACTTCATGGTGGGGTCCATCCGGGTGGGCCACAAGGTCTCATCATCATAAAAAAAATGAAAGAGAGGGAGAGAGAGAGAGAGAGAGATGTGGTGTGATGGAGGGACCCCACCACTACGGGCCCCTCATAGATTACAACACATGCATCAAAATGAGTCCCACAACAAGTGGTCCCTCAAATAAAAAAATCAACAGTTGATCACCCACCTCAAGATCTCTTATTCCTTCTTCCATCAACGTGTTCTATAGCTCCAAAGAATGTGATCTAATGGTTGACATAAGGCATGGAGGGTGGAATTGGGTGGTAGGAAGGTGGGCCACACTAGCTTCTCTCCTCTCCTTTGGAAGGTCATGGACAATTACTCCCTTGGAAGCTTGAGAGTGAAAAGAGATAATGAGAGAGAGAAAAGTGATGGATGAAAAGAGATGGGATGGGTGTAAGGGATGGGTTAGGTTGAATTTTCGGTGAGAGAGGGATGGGTGGAGAGAGAGAGAGAGTTGACTTTAGGTAAGGATGGTGTAAGAGGGGGATGGTTACTTGTACTTGACTTGATTTGATTGATTGATTGATGTGTACTTGATTGATGAGACATTCTCTTGGGTTTAGCAAATGTGTGGCATTTTTTCTCGAATTGAATGCGGGCCCACATCTCCTAGCATGGGTATCACCTCAGTGCACGAGATGCAGTGTCGGAACCGTGGTGACGGCACGTTCGCAAGGGTACAAGTCTCAGGTCGAGGTGACTCTATAATACGATATATGACTAAGGGTCACACGCAACTGCTATCTAGGCATCGCGGGTCACTAGAATTCAACCAAGAGGACCGCAGAAGCGTAAGGAATAGTACGGGCTATGATATAGGTCTCATAGCCGAGGCCAATTGTCGAGGCCAATTATCAGGCCGATTGTATAGGTCGATTATTGATGCTGATTGTATAGGTCGATTATCAATGTGATTATCGGTGCCAATTGTTGATATCGACTATGAGTATGTGACAACATAGCATTATGATACATGTCCATATGCATCATCTACATGTTTATTATGGGATGTGGTTGACTATTGCATATGTCATTGGGCAGGTTGTTATGAGACTCCCTGATAGGCGGAGATTGTCTCACATGAGCACACAGATTGTGCAGGATTGATGCATGACTGGATTGTATGATTCATGCATCTTGTATTATGTGTTGTGATTACTGTATGCCCTAGCGACATCAGGGTCGTGCCTCTATAGGCATGTCGTGGATGGCTAGATGGGACACCAAAAATGTTTGGTTCGAGCATGTGGGGACTTTAAATGTCCGTGGGTGAAAGTTCCTAAATCTCCGTGGCTAGGAGACCCCCCAACGTCTGGACCGAGTGGATATATGAGCGCCCGAGTGCCGAATACCAATAGGCCACATCTCCCACTGTGTCATGGTCAGTTAGAAGGGGTGTGGCCTTATCCGCTCGATTCATAGTAAACAAAAGTAGGTCGACATTAACTAGCTCATAAATGGGTCCGCTATTAACATGCTGGGTAAGTATTAGCTGACTACTAGCCAGGCAGATATGAGGTCTCTTCCACTCACCTGGTTACGCGCGATGGGGCAACAATCTAGTTTAGAGTGTAGTAGACCCTGGTGATGATCCCAAAGATGTACAGTACTGATATGTGGACTTATTGAGCAGGAGTTGCATACTCATTCATTCATTCATTCACTATCCACTCGGGCTGGTGGTGCACAACTACTTGTTGTGTACCTTCGTAATGGTAAGGATTTCGGTTCGGGCGCGCGACTAACCTGTGATCAGGAGTCTACGACATTGAGTTAGGCTATCCAAATTTAGGTATGAGACTGGTTTGGATATAAGTCCCTTGTGATGGACCCCATAGCCTGCGATACTATGTACTATCATCCCGACTTCACACTCCAGCTTGGTCATTTCATTCGCACCGCATAGTGCATTATATCTGTGGCATATGGTATTTTGGCTTGCTATGTTTTCTTCACTTATATGGTCTAGATGAGGTTGATGGTATTTGTAACTCTTCAATATTTACATATTGCATTGCATCATCAGCATCAGATATTTGGCTCTCTATAATTTTGCATTTGCATAGCCGATCTGCATTGCATGACTCATGGACTTACTAGTATATTTCCACTTACTCTAATATCATATGATCCATGATCTTGCCAGTATTTTCGACATTGTATTGAATACTTGGCACTCACCTTATGCACACACTTGCACCATCCTCTAAGCTTTTTATAAGCTTATGCACGATAGATGCGTGCAGGTGATGTTAGGTTGCAGCAGCATTGAGCTTGGATCATATAGCTGACTTTTGGAGCTTTGATTTCGATATATGTATTTTCCTTTCAGCAATGTATTCAAATGTTTATATTAGTGGATATGTGATGATGATGTTGCCTTTGTGATTTGGGTAAACTTGTGGTTATACTTATTACGAGATAAAAGTATGTTGGAAAATCCTCCTTGCAGGATCCCAGGATCAAAATATAGCGTATGAATGCTGGGAGCCGAGAATGGGGTACTACGGAGACTGTTGGCACCGGATTCGGTGATCGAGAATTTTGTGAGCCTAGTTTCCGAGTTTGGGGCGTGACATCCTCCCTTAAGGTATAAACTGTTTTCATATATGCATTAATTCTATTTAGTACTTGATAAAGATTCAAAAATGTTAAATTCATCATCCTCTACTTTTAGTCCTGATACTACAGTGAGCTAAAACCATATTTGGACATACTTTTTTTTATTGTTGCTCTTAGTCAATTGATTCTACTTCTTCTTCTTCCTTTCTTTTTTGGTGGACCTATGTGTTACAGGAACAGTGATGCTAGTGACAAGCAGCAGTGTCCTTAGAACTAATTGCATAGACTTCTTGGATCGAACGAATGTAGCACAATATGCCCATGGTTTGGTTGCTCCAGGAAATCAGCTGCAAGCCTTGGGCTTCATAGATGTCCCAAAAATTGATCTAGATGCCCCTTTGTCTAATGCTTTGATGGGGTTTTATGAGACAATGGGTGACACGCTTGCACACCAATATGGTGGTTTTACTGCCCACAACAAGGTACTTCTACACTGATCTAAGTCAGTCTCTTGATGGAAGTTATGGTATAAGTTTTACACTGGTTGCCATCCTTACACAACCCCCACTCCTTTATCTATGCTTGGGATGGAAGTGAGAGCACAAAATGCCCACAGGTGCAATGTGATAGACTATTACATAGGTTGATTACAATCAAGCGCTATCTAATAGTCTAGTAACATTTATGTTTTACTTTCTGCTAAACCACCACCAAATGTTGGAGATTAGAGACCCATGGGCAATTGAGGAATAAATGGTTTACATTTTCTTATCTCCTTAAACACTTGCAATAGCCAGTCGCAATTAATTAATAGCACTCTAATATCTATTAATCATCATGCCATGATGTTTCCCAGA
Source organism: Magnolia sinica (assembly GCF_029962835.1). Taxonomy (NCBI): domain Eukaryota; kingdom Viridiplantae; phylum Streptophyta; class Magnoliopsida; order Magnoliales; family Magnoliaceae; genus Magnolia; species Magnolia sinica. Next base: position 61,689,618 of record NC_080579.1, read on the forward strand.
TATTCTCTGAAAGAAGGGGTCAATGGAAAGCTGCCACCCAGTCCCAAGAGTTCTTCAGAACACTTTAGCAGTACTACAAAAATGCTTACATGGATGTTGAAAAACAAGGCGCAAAGTACTACAACGGTCCTATCAAATGTCTAGCCATGTTGTGCACATTTGGCTTTTTGAACAAGTAGGTTTCTAGGGTATTTCCAACCTCAAGATGGTAAACTAGCACTTCAATGTTGGGGGGTGTAACTTTTGTGATGGAAATGCAAGGTATTGATACAATAATTTTTATTCACTATCAAAGTCTTGTCACTGTCTGGCCAACACTTTCTTTTGGTCACTGAAATAACCACTATTCCCTCCCCTATAAAAATTCAAATAGAAACATGAGAAAATGCAGTTAATTATGTTGCTCAAAAAAAAAAAGAACTGGTTAAGTTATCCAATCTAAAGCATTAAAATAATTTGGCAAAAAGTGTCACACCATGTAAATCAAATACACAATCCCAGTACTAAATATTACTAAATAATGGTGAACTTTGGATAAATTCATATGAATTCTTTCTCCACCACTTGAGAAATTCAAAGGTTGATTGTGCATTTTCTTTCATGTATAATAGGCAGCGACATCAGTATCTCACAGAGTCCTCTCAAACACAACTAGTAGAAAATGGATGTCATTACTGTTTGGTCATTTGCATGGACAGCTGAGGTAAGCTTAGATGTTCATGCATTTCCTTAGACACACTTTTATAAGTATGAAGAGTCATTCATTAGATTTCTCAGGCTAATACGATGAAGAAACATTTATGCTACTGAAACTCATGCCTCATCAAGCATTTTATCCCATTTATATTTTCAATTTTGGTACTTTCTTTGGTTTCATGAAGTGCACTCCAAAACATCTACTACGGTCTACATGTTGCGATGTTGTGTATTAATCAGGAACTTTGATTTGGTGGGCCATAACCTAGATGGAATGGTGATCAAACTGTGGCAGTCATCGAAATAATTGTCCCCAAAAAAACAAAAAGGATGGTTAGACTTCAATGATGAAAATGATGGCTGACTAAAAAAGGAGAACCAGTCCACATTCCACAGGCAAATCTCATAACATTCTGTTGGATGGATTCAACCAATAACTAGGATATTTAGTCTATGGCCCATCTATGTGGTGGCCTACAAGATTAATTGCCCAGATCACCCCACGTTTTGCTTTTCCCTTTATGCAAAATTAGAATTGTCTTTTGTCTTATACTTAAAAGACTTCATGTGGTGGATGGGCAAAAATTAGCCTTGTAAAGGCTAGAGTAGCTTCATTATAACATGTGCTAGAGTCAAGCTTCATAGCACAGTTGATTTGGGGCCCTTGATTGATCCCAGCCCACCCATAATTAGCCATCTAAAGGCTACAATAGTTTCATTTATAACATGTCAAACACACGGGTGCCCACACACACACACACAAACAAACACCTATTTTATGTACACATATTTTATTCCTTTATAGTTGTGTAGCCCAACTATTAGACTAGCAGATTTAACAATGGACATGGATTGGTTTTACAAGCCCATGCTCAAAAGAAGCCTCTTGCTGTTGATGTGGATTTGGATGCCATTGGATAGAGCAAGGCATGTGAAAATCTAAGTGGGGTAGATATTGCCGCTTTGGCATGACTTTAAATTTTTTGCATGGCTTTCTATGATATCCAAAGCTTCTATATCTTTATTGTTTTTCTTTTTAAAGCATATGTCCAATCCAAATATTTGGAATTTGGATGAGATATTTGATTTTGATTTCTTCCTTTTCTATTGTGTAGACTTCATTCTCTTCTCAAATAGGTTGGTTTGTTCAGGGCTTTGGAGAAATGGGTGTATCTAGTTTTCGATGTGCGCGTTGATAATGAATGCACACATCTAAAACTAGATATACCTATTTCTGCAAAGCCCTGAATGAACCAACCTATATGAGAAGGTAAAGTCTATACAATAGATATGGAATAAATCAAAAATCAAATATATCATTCAAATTCAATTAATTTTTATTTTTTTAATTAATGAGAATTGTCGATGGCTAAAAACTGTCGTAAACACTGACGGTTTTGGTTGTCACTCTTACCATCGAAAATGCCAATGGTTTTAGCCGTCGGAAACACTGATGGTTTTGACCGTCGTCCTTACCATCGGAAACACTGACGATTTTAATCCGTTAGCGAGCAACGCCAATGCACCCTTTACTGACAAACCTTACGATGGCTAAAATTCATCGGGAAAGGTCATTGCTGATGGTTTTTAAATGTCGGTGTTTCTCTATTTTTTGGGTAGTGAATGTACAAGTTAGTCCATGTGGATTCGACCTCGGTCTCACCGAGATTATTACTACATCGCAACCCTACACTTAAGGTTGTAAATAAGTTTTTAGCGCTGTTGCCAGGGACTACAACTACGTTTTTCTAAGATTTATTGGTATTAGAATTAGGTTAAGATAAGGGTTTAGTTTTTTGTTAGGTTTTTAGGATAGGATTTTTTCTGAAGTTGATTTTGGAAACTTACTTTATTCCCTGTTTTGTAGGATCCTAACCTAACAACTCTTATTTGGTAACCTCGTTTTAACTCTCTTTTAGATTTCTTATTTACTTTAGTTTTCAATTCTTAGATCATAGGTTAGATTTTGAATTTGAAGGCAGAGTATTTCATGCCTAAGTGGGTCTGTGATAACACTCTACGTCTCTTGAGTGAAGGAGGATTAGTTGAGGGGCTGTCTATCCATCACGAAACTTGACACCACTTGAGATCCTCAGAGTCAATTGAAGTGATGTATGCAAATCAACCTGTAAACCAACCTCAACCTTTAGTTAAGGAAATTCAAGATGAGAATGAGGTGCACAATGTACCTCCCGCCTTGTACCTTACGAGATTATTTACAATCGGCAGAGGTGAGCACACCTTGTATGGTTTTTCCAGACAATATAGGAAATATGGATATTAATCCAGGAGTGATCCAACTCCTTCCAAAGTTCCATGAACTTGAATCTGAAAGTCCATATCTACACATGAAAGAGATTGATGAGATAATAGCCACTTTACACTTTCCCAATGTGTCTGAGGACACGGTCACGCTAAAACGTTTTCCCTTCTCTTTGAAAGAAAAAGCTAAGATGTGGTTCACTCACTATGTCCACGATCCATTGGTGGATGGAACGACATGACAAGGGAATTCATACAGAAATTCTTCTCATACATAAGATGACCACCACCAGGAAGTTAATCATGAACTTCGCTCAAAAGGAAGATGAGACATTCTTCCAATATTGGGAGCGATTCAAGGATCTTGTCTATTCATGCCCACAACGTGGCTTCGAAACGTTGCGCATAACAAATTTCTTCTAAGATGGACTGACATCTTCCATGGGCCAATTCGTTAAGATGATGTGCAATGGGGAATTCGTGAACAAAGATGTTGATGATGTGCAGGATTACTTTAACAAACTTGCTAAAAACGCACAATCATATGACATCTCCCCAAAACCTAGCACCCCTTCTAAGTTTTCTCAGTCAAAGGAGAGGGATGGAATATATATGCTAAGAGAGGAAGATGATATAAATGCTAAATTAGCTAATCTCACAAGAAAAATTGAGGTCATGGAACTCAAGAAGAATAAGGCTAAGAAGTTATTTGTGGTATTTGTGCTTGCAATGTTCATACAACTAAAAATTGTCCAACAATACATGCTTTTCAAGGAATTCCGAATGAGCAATCGAATGCCGTGAACAACTACTAAAGACTTTTCAGTGGACCCACCTAAAATGCGTAAAATTCTAGTTAGAGAAACATCTAAAGTTCAGTTGGAGGAATGGACAAACTACTACTCCTCAAGGAATCTCTAACCAATTCTTGAATCAAGGGAAACATCAAGAGGATCTGGTATTAAAACATATTCAAATCAAGAGCTTTTCAATCAGGGTGTTCTATGAGCCTTTCAATACCTTACAAAGGCCATACAAGGGCTTAAGACCAAAAAATCAATTGAGGAGAAAGGGATCCTTCCGGCTCAGCCTCTCCACAACCCAAAATAGCAATATGAAATAAGTGACCCAAGATCTTCGAATCAAATGGAGCAAGTTAAGTCTATCACCACTCTTAGGAGTGGGAAGACAATTGACAAATCCATTCCAATAAGGGCTGAAAAGTCTAAGGACCTGGAAGTAGATGATAATGATAGACCTAGCAATGCTCCACATGGGTTAGAACTGGAACCTCAAAGTAAGATGAGTGCGCCATTCCCTCAAGGGTTGATTGCACTAAAACCTCTCTCTAACTCTCATATATTTTAGAGGTGCTTAAACAAGTGAAGGTCAACATGCCTCTATTGGATGCCGTTAAACAAATACCTTCATATGCTAAATTTTTAAAGGATTTATGTACAACCAAGAGATTGTAAACTATTTAAAAGAAAAAAAAAATTGACGAAAAAGGTGAGTGCCATCCTCAAGCAAGATGTGCCATAAAAAATATGAGATTCTGGTAGCCCAACTATCACTTGTATAATTGGCAATCACCAGATAGAGCATGCACTTCTTGACCTGGGAGAAAGCATTAATTTGATTCCTTTGTCGGTATACGAAAAATTGGGTCTAGGTGAATTAAAACTCACCTGGACCACATTATAACTTCCTGATCATTCAGTTCGTGTAGCGAGAGGGATAATCGAGGATGTACTAGTCAAGGTTGATAAATTTTACTATCCGGTAGATTTTATCATCTTGGATACTCAACTCATTATAGATAGGAGCACGCAGATCCCTGTCATCCTTGGTCATCCATTTCTAGCTACGTCAAATGTCATAATTAATTGTAGAATGGAGTTATGAGTTTATCTTCCGGAAACATGACATTGGAGCTTAATATCTTTTTCAACATGAGCAAACAGTCAGAAGATGCTGACAATATTCACGACATTAACATGATCTACTCTTTCATGGAAAATAGATCAATCCTAAATCCATACTCTGATCCTCTGGAGATGTGCTTTACCCACTCCCCTGATTTGGATGTCCTTAATCTCGATAAGGAAGAAGAGGCTAGTTTATTTGAGCCTTAACCCAACATAGAAACACAGTGTCAGGAAAGTGATCTCAACTCACTTGTGAACTGTATTGAATTAGACAATGATGAAGAGTGGGATGACAATCATGAGTTTACAACCCAAAATTCCCTGAAATCTATTTCAATTATGGTCTAGGAAAATGATCACGAGGTTCAAGAAGTTGTCGACCATAATGACCTACTCCACCGATCTGACATGTTTTATTTAAATGTGGAGGATGAGTTCCTTCTAATTGGATCGCATGACTCTTTTGAGGCATTCTCGACCCACTCCCCTGATTTCAATGATAATTTGATTATTGAGATGGATGACTTACTTGATATGACTTCGGTATTTGAAACTACCCAGTGGAGCCCACCATTTAAACAGTCATCCCTCGACAATACAAAGCCTCTACTAATTAGTATAAAGGAACCCAGTCTTCACCTTAGATCTTCACCTACTGATTCTCAATTTATTTATGCAGGGCAAGGCAAGATGCATCCAGTGATGATTGACTCTCACCAAGGCGAAGAGCAAGAGAGCATATTCCCCATTATTCTAAAAGAAGTGGAAGGGACCCTTTGGCATATCATTACTGACCTCAATGTGGAAAATGAACCTCTTTCAATTGAATCTCTCAAATCTCTTAAAGAATGCTTGGCGCACTTTGCAAATTCAAACGATCTCATGATACAAAACATAATGAATACCTTGTGAGATAATACCTCATTAATTGATACTAACTATGGGAAGTCTTAAACTTCAGAATGTGTTGAATTCCTCTGAATTTCACCTACTTGTAGTCTCCAATTCACTATATTGTACTAACTTTGACAATTTGTCTATCACAGGTGAATCATATTTACTTTGGATACCTCAAGCGAGTCAACGATAATTTTTTATTGAGGTCCATAAATTTCTCCAAAAATTCATGTTTCAAAGCATCCAAGCCTATTGCAAAAAGGGCTCTTGGATGATCTTGTTGAGAAACCTACTAAGAAATTTATCAAGATACTAGCCAGAGGAGGAACCTTGTTGCATGATTAAGTAGCTTTCCCTTGCTTTCCCAGTTTTGGATTAGGTTTATTGCTTTCACAGGTTTGTTTTTCAATAAGTTTAGTTTTCAGGCTAACCCATTTACATATTAAGATCCTTGGAAAAACTTCAATTCTCCTTCTTCAAGTGCTACCTCTCCATCACTTCTCCTTTCTTTTTGTTGCCTCATATGCATTGAATACTTACATCTTTTACATCGAGGACAATGTAGATTTTAGGTTGGGGGTGTGGATTTGGTAACTAATCAGTATTTTTCTGATTTTTTAAGTAAAAACTTTGAAAATTTTCAATTGTTCAAATTCATAACCTATTTGGAAAGTAATAATTTGTGCAATTAAGAATGCCTTGAGTAGGATGATAAGATGAAGATTGAATTTTGAATTTTTGGAGTTTGGTTTGATCAACCAAGTAAACTATTACCTAAGTTCTTACACTCAATTGATTAAGAGGAAGTTTGAATATCATGTTGATCTAAATCACGAAGACGCATTTAATTTGCTTTATGTGGATAATGCTAGATTTTCTAATGGTTAGCATGTGCATCTTTGAAAGATATTGAGAATTGAGTTTGAAGAATTTTATCCACCTTAAAAAGATGAAAAGAACTAGTTAAAAAATAGAAGATCGACAATAAGGTTATGTAGAATGAAAAGACTAGTTCAGTGCGTCCACCAAGAGTAGAATAAGAAAATCGAACCACTATTCATGTTTGTTGTTCACAACCCCAAGTGTAGGGTCGTGATGTAGTAATAATCTCGGTAAGACTGAGGTCGAATCTACAGGGACTAAACTCGTACATTTCTAAAAAGTAACTAGAAATAAAACTAAAAGAAGATGTAAATCTAAATCTAAAATATTTGAGAGAGTAATTTTGAATAAGGTAATTGAAACTTATAAATTTCAAGGTGGGAATTAGGGTCCCAAGATTCCACTTGTAGCTGTTGGGATGCTACCTTACTTGATTCAATAGATCCAACCGGAATCAGAGTCCTATCTTATCCAATTGGAAAGAGAGATGATCAAGTCTCTAAACTTCTCATTGATCTAGCCTCAAAGAAAGAGGATTGTGGATATTGGAAGGGATTCCATCACCCAACCATGCCCCGGAGATAATGGCGAACAATAGGATTTACCAATCCATCAATCTCAATTTTTAAAGTTATTGCAGACCTACTATAATTTGAATAACAACAAACTATTGAAAACTGAAAATATTCCTTAAAATTAACTAGAAATAAATGAAGTTCAACATAAACATGAATCAAAGAAAAGTAAACATCTCAATCACATTACAAGCTTCACCTCTTAGCCTTATCTAAGAGCTTTAGCTAACCATAGATATGATTGAACTAAGAACTCTTAAGAGAAGCATAAAAACAAACAAAGAAGAAGAAGAAAAACTCTTAACGGCAACTCTCCACCCTTTTGATCCACTTCTTAAACCCTAGATGATGCCTAGGAACATCTTAGGTACTCCTATTTATAGTTGTGAAGCTCCACCTTACGCACTAACTTGGATTTTTCGCAATCCGTTCCGAAACCGCCTCAATTTATGCAGTCTACAGCTTTTCCGTGTTACACTTCGGTCGAACAGAAGTTAGGTTTGGTCGGAGTGAATTAAGATTGAAAATCGCACTTTCTCGCTGGACAATTTTGCGCGATTTTGGTCGGACCGAAGTTAATGCTGAAAAATCTTGTGCAGAAAATCTATCAAATTTAGGTCGGACTGACTCCAACTGAATTACTTCAGTCGGACTAAAGTTGGCTCAGGTTGGACCGAATTATCCTGATTTCTTACTGGACAGTCTTTTGTAATTTTGGTCGGACTGAAGTTGGCTCACGTAGAACCGAAATGTCCTGTTTTTTATTGTGGGTTTTGCATTCTTTCAAGTCCTTTCTTCATCTTTGTACTCTGTTTCCTAGGATCTTTGGCATGTGAATTCTTCATTCTTGGTCTCCTAAGATCCATCTTTTGCCTTAGTGATTCTTGAGCATTAAATCCATGCTTTTAGCATTCTTTTCAATCCAAGCTCTCATATACACCTTACAACACAAACATGTATAAAATATACCTTTAAGAAAAATAATGTTCATAAAACCAAGATATAAATAGGGGAGAATATGCAATATTTGACACTCAACACACTCCCCTATAGCATTTTGCTAGTCCCAAGCAAAATATGCATGAAGTGAATCTCAATTCTCAGTGTTCAATCCTTTTCAGAAAACAATCCTTTGTGTAATTGAGTATGAATGAGTAAAATTAAGATAAGAGAGTAGTGCTTTGAAAACCTAGATCTGAATCATATAAGTAGTCAATCAAATGGGTTCTTTATCAATTTCTTCCAAGCATAAGTTCCTATATCACATTTTTTAATGTGCTCAGTGAAAGTCAACTTACTTATCATAAGAATACTATTGTTTCATAATGTCAACCATGCTCATCATATCAAGAATAATTGAAAACTTGAGTTCTGATTCCGAACTTATCCCTTTTTCCTTCTTTTTCCAGTTTTTGATTTTATATCGACGGTCTTATTTTTTATTATTCATTCTTTTCAGATTTTTTTATAGAAATTTTCATTCTTTTTCAAACTCTTTCCAGTCTTTTCATCATATATGACCTTTTTGTTGATCTCTCATTTTTTAACTAGTTCTATTCATCTTTTAAGGTAGATAAAATTCTCCATACTGAATTCTCAACATCTAACAGTGATTCACATATTAATCATTAGAAATTCTAGCATATCTCACAGAAAGTAAATTTAATGTGCCATGTGATTTAGATCAACCTGATATTTAAATCTTCCTCTTAATCAATTGAGTGCAAGAGCCGTAAGTGATAAGCTACTTAGTTTATCAAACTCCAACATTTCAAAATTCAATCTCTATCTTATTATCATACTCAAAACATTCTTAAGAGCATGAACTTTTGCCTTCCAAATAGGTTTTTGGTTTGAGAAATTGAAAATTTTTAACATTTTTGCTCAAAGAATACTGCTTAGTTTACCTAATCCACACCTCCAACCTAAAATCTACATTGTCCTTAATGTAAAAGACATAAGCATGTAATGCAAAAGAGTAAACGAAAAGAAAGGAGAAGTGATGGAAAGATAGTACTTGAAGAAAGAAAGTTTACGTTGTTTCCAAAGGTCTCAACGTGAAGATGAGTTAGCATAAAGACTAAACAAATGGAAAGCAAACTATCATAATCCTAAAATTTATGAAAGCAATAAACCTAACTACACCCTCATCAGACTAGGAGGTTAATCCTAGTAAACATGATCAATTAGAGTTTTAAACATGTCCTCTTAATCAAATTTCTCAACAGGTGGCTTTAAACAATGTCCATTACCTTTGAAAACCTTGTCATTCATTAGATTTTGAATCTCGATGGCCCCATGAGGATAGACATTTGTAACAGTGAAAGGGCTGGTCTAACGAGATCAAAGTTTACCCGAAAAAATATGTAACTGGGGATTATATAAACGGACTTTTTGACCAGTCATGAATGATTTCCAAAGGATGTTTCTGTCATGGAACACCTTCATTCTGTCCTTATAAATTCTCGAGTTTTTGTATGGGTCATTCTGGATTTCCTCAAGTTTAGTCAGTTGAAGTTTACGCCGCGAGCCATCATTGTCCATATTAAAGTTTAGATTTTTAATAGCCCAGTAGTCTTTATTTTCTAACTCTACTGGAAACTGGTAAGCCTTCACATAGATGAGTCTAAAGGGAGACATTCCAATAGGAGTCTTAAAAGTTGTACGATATGCCCATAACGCATCGGTCAAACGGATTGACCAATCCTTGCGATCAGGATTAACCATTTTCTCCAGAATATGTTTAATCTCCCTATTAGAAATCTCAGCTTGCCTACTTGTCTGCGGGTGGTATGGAGTGCTCACCTTATGAGAGATGTCATATTTCTTCATTACATTTACAAATGGCCTATTACAGAAATGTGAATCTCCATCACTAATAATGACTCGTGGCATTCTGAATCGGGAAAGGATGTTTTCTTTCAAGAATCTAATGACCGTTTGACGGTCATTATTTCGGCATGGGATCGCTTCAACCCATTCAGTGACACAGTCTACTACTAGTAGAATGTATAAATTCTCAAAGGATTGGAGGAATGGTCCCATGAAATTGATGCCCCACATAACATCCTCGATTTTTGCTATTTTGGATTTTCAAAAATCCCTAAATTTTTTTATATAATTAACTTATATTATCACTTACTAGCCATTAATACTCAATGTTAGTTTATACATGGGTGGTACCAGTAAAGAACTATACAAATTTAATAAATCAACGGTAGAAAGCCAATGAATCCGCCCGATCAGTAAGTATCGAGTTTATCCCCATGATATGTTCACATAGGGCCCAAATCTAACCGACCTACCACTGATTAATCAAGACAATCGTAACTAAATTAAAAGATCTACCCAAAGCAGAGTCAGATAAGGTCCGGATCTTGACTAATAGACCAAATCAACCCCATTACACTTTTAGCCTAAAACTGATGGTTTAGAGTAATCATGACCAAATCTCTACTTTTAGTAATTTTGAATAGGTCATACTATGAACTTAGTTAATCCATACCTCAACAACTGCGCCCAAGAAATCCCCCTACCCAATTTATTACAGAAATGCCCTGATTACCTGAACAAGCTCTAGATTGCTCGTTAGTGGGCCACTAGTTCCGAAATTATAGAGTAATGTCCATCCCACTGGGCTTGTGGTTCATCATGGATGATAGACTCAGACGACGCCCATAAATAGATGATTCATGTTGTCAAGTCAGCACTTGTAAAGTGCGACTCGCCCTGTCCTTGGCCTAAGGCTTGAAATTTTAAATCAATGGCCCTCGCTTAGAATAGGGAATCAGAGCATTTCAACCGTCAGATCTCTTCCAAATTTACATCAAAGGCTGAAAATAATTCTTTACACTCATCCACCAAATCTGGTCCCTGATCGAGTAACATTGATGTTGATCACAAACCGTGTCATTCCGACAAATCTCCACATCCATTTACCGTCAAGCTTTATACAGCCCTTCATCGGGCCATGGACTACCTATCCTATAAATTTCATGGCCAGGGGGCATCAGGGCAACCTCAGTAGTCGAAAAGGGCTGTCCAATAGGGCTATTTGATCACAAATCGGGCCATTACGATAAAACCCCGCTTCCATTTTTTATCAAACTTCACCCAACACTTCATCAGGCCATGAGGCATCTTTCCAATGGCTTAGATCATCCAGGGGTCCATCAGACCAATCCCTATAATCCAAATCAAGCCCCATTTGGCCATTTTTGGGATTTTTCAAACCTTGGGACCAACTGAAATAATTTCACCCATATAAAATCTCCAACCCTTCTCTCTCTCAACCATTTCTAGTAACTAAGAGGGAGAGTGAGAGAGAGAGGAGAGAGAAAGTGGGAGCCACCACCTTGCATGCACCCCGGCGGCCGGATCACGCCATCCAATCCCTGTGCTCTTCGGATTCGTGCAAGACCTCATATCTACTCCTGATCTTATGTCTTCTATGGATAAAATGTAAAGATTTTAGGTTGGATTCTCCACTCACTTGCTAGGTAAGAGATTTCCCTACATGTCTTTCAATCTCTTTCTTTCATTTCTTTCATTTTGAGCCATTAGGGTTAGAAACCCCATTTTGTTTCGTCGATTCTTACAAACCCTAATATTAGTATTATGTTAGGGCTTTAAGTTATAATTACCAATTAAAGTGGTCTATACTCTTGATGGAACCATATTTGAGCCGTATTCCCCCTATTCCATTACAGTTTCGATTATTCACCGATTATGAGTCCCGATTTGTCGAACTAAGTTGATGGATCAACCAAATTAATTTAGTTAAGTCATAATTCAATGTTTAATAATTAATTAGGACTAAATCTGTGTCATTAATGATAATCTTATACTTTAATTTAGGTTTTGAGCATTTTTCCCAATATTCATGACGCTAGGGCCACATCCGAGTCTAGGATTTTAACTCAAAGGTGAAGATCTACCCCCAAGCTTTTACTTGGCATTTTAGACTTATTAAATATATTTATTTTCTTTTTGATTGGTAACATGCTTGATGAAATGCTTGGATGACATGAAACTCTTAATATTATAAAAACTCTTGAATGTTGAATGCTTAGAAATATTAGGATGATTGAATTGTGTTGTTACGGTGGATCGAGCTCTGCAAATTATGTAAATATGTTGATAGCCCACTTTAGGGAGGCTACCTCAGGCTTATATGGCTGACCGAAGTTAAACACGGATGATCATCAGTAGTTGGAGCTACGTGGGATGCTTTGCACCCAATGCCGGTTTGCCCGAGGGTCTTCCATAGTCGATCGCATCAATCGAATGGAAGATCGATCATTCTTGTTCTAGGTGATTGTATAACATTCAATAAAATCTGGGATACCACCGTTACCATTGATTTAGTCTACTCATAATCGTACTGATACGATCCCAAGACTCATGAACTGGGCATGGTGGTATGGGACACCATGTCTGAACTATCGGCCTACGATGGGATGACGAGCTTCCCCATAGTGACTGGTAAGCACTGATAGAGGTGATAGACCATTATTCGAACGGCCCCTGTCAAATTACACAGCTGGCGTTTGTGTGCTAGAGCACCATTCGAACGACCCGGGCATGAATGAAATTGGGTGATAGGCCCTTTCCTTATGTGTTTTGGTTTTATATGAAAAGCCCAAACCTCGGAACTGAGTGATCATACTCGGTTTAGGTGGTGACCTATACCAGGTTGTTCCTTATACATTTAGGTATCATACCATACCTTTGGAATTATTGATTTGTGAGAAAAATTGGTGACACTTAAATTTAGATCAAGGGACACTACTAAGGAGTCGCTGCGTGTGGCAACGAACCATGTGATCTGGATAAGTACTCATGATATAATGTCAGTATCCTAGCTTCGCCAATATGTTGGATGAATTGAATTTAATAATTGCTTGGCTAACACATAATCATTCACCGCATTACATTAGCATAAAATATGGTGAAATAAGCATGGTTGTCGCGTGATGAGGGAGTGTTGTCATTCGCGAACCAGGCGTTTGGAGTGCCATGTGAGGGAGTGTTGTTTGGAAAGGGCATGCATCATGTCATATCTTCATATGTACATTTAACAAAAGTATTTAGGAATTGTTTGATTTCTTATTTATCATTAACTATATTGATTGTGTTGGTAACATGTGTAACTTGTTTAATAATTATGCATTAAAGATAACATGCTTGAGTGTATAATATATATCAATATGTAATTGTTGTGAACCTGCTAATCACTAAAATGTCCCGAGTAATAATCTTGGAGATATTTCTTCACTATGTTGGCATTTGACGCGTTCTATTCGACATATGCAGATAACTCAATAATAGGACCATTCAGTGGTGCGCTCGGGGCGCCCAGTAGATCTCTAGCTTTTTCCCACTTGGTAGTTGTTCTTTTGTTCCTATTTCAATTATTGTGGCTTGTATAATCCCATTTTAGGCGATCATCACAATTGAAATTGTATCTTTAACTCTTAGCCCTATATTTCTAAATCTATTGTTATTTCTACCTCACTATGGATCCGGTAATTCGAATTGCGTTACTTTGATTATCTGTGTGTGAAATAAATTTGAATCTGAATAAGGACACATGTGCATTTTCATTTGGTTAACACCTGAAAACTTGGGATCGGAGTCTATGTACTCGAGTGTCGATTTTCGGGGCATTACAAGTTGGTATCAAAGCGGGGTATTGAGATAACCTGGATCTTGGGAATGCGGATTATACAAACCACAATAATTAGGGTTGAGACACTTATGATTAGAGGTTGGTCTGGTAGTGGATATTCCTGATTTTAGGAGTATCCATTAATGTAGAAAATCTAATAAATTAGAGATTATGAACCCTAGGACCAAACTCCCAGTTTGCTATGGTTTGAAACTTGAAACTCAGAAATTAGAGTCTAGGATTTAACTTCATATTGTGTTGTTGGTTTTGAATTTGAACATAGAAGTAATGAATAATAGGATCAAATCCCCGATTTTGTAATGTTTTTGAACTTTAACTTAGAAATCAGAAACTTAGGACAACCCTGGTTATTTAGCACCATAAAGTAATTGAGAGTTTCAAATCCCTTCAAAGAGGAGGTTTGAAATCATCGGTGAAAGATTTGATTACATCTAAATTTCTTCCAAGAGTTGCATGTGTAATATGTGTGTCACTAGACTATTAAACCATTGGACACATGACCCACTAATAATATCCTAAAACAACTAGATTTTCAATTGCATCACTATAATTACTTTAATATAATGATCAGTGCCATCCAAACATTGTCCATGTAAATCAATGGTTAAAAGTTGTTTGTTAGTCCCTCGGACATGATCTTGTGCTTATGGCCTCTCTAATACTTGGAATTTCATCATTTTTGAGTAAAGTAGATGTTTCAATGGGCTTATTACAACTATTACGCCAAACATTACATACATTCACTAATTAGAGATAATAAAGTTGATTTAGTAATTAAATTCAAACCCTTTTAAATATACCATGTATAACTACTTTTGGATTAAAGTTGATTCTAAATCAATGGTTTCATACACAATAAGAGGATTTCAAATCCATGAGGTTCCAAGCCCAAAGGGTTCCAAATCCACGCTCCCAAAGGAGCCCTTAAGAAAATGAAAGGCCTACAAAACAGAGAAAATGAATGGGGTAATGTAATAACCCAAATAAATCTTGACCGTCAAATTTTAACCATTGATCGATGTACCCAATTAGTCTGATGTGACCATCGATCTACATGATCAACTGGTTCAATCTCAACCATTGATTTGGACATATCCGATTCAACTGTTCATTAACTAATAAATCCATCCAACAATACAACCATCAAACTGTCCATATACTGGAATCATCAGAAAACTTGTCCATCCATCTAAACTAACCGTCCATCTCACCACTAATCCATAGGTACATCACGAAGTCTACTCCCCGATCTCATCCAGTTGTTTATTTATCCATCCATCTATCCATACATCCATCCGTCCATCTATTATGCATTGATCCATCCATCCATCTACATCATCCATGTACCATCAAATGCATCACAACCACTCACAATGGACCAAACACAGCATGCACACATACCTTTCACACGTGGCATACATGCATTATATACATCACATACATGGACCACACATATGTGACACATGTGCCACACACGTGGCATGCATGGCACCTTACACTATATTAATGGTGCACGTTGTTTAAATCTAAAAGAAAAGAAAAGAAAAAATGTGACCAAATGAGATGAAAACTAAAGCAACAACCGTTGCCTTCTCCCCACGTGTTTAATAGCTAGTGAAATGAATCACTATAAATAGGAGTAGGGTGGTAGGTGGTGAAACATGAGGTGAGGTGAGGTGAGGTGCTGTGACGTGAGAAGAGTGAGGAGAGAGAGAGAGAGGAGAGAGAGAAAAAAAAGTATTGCTAGACATTCACATTGGAAAGAGAGGGAGAGAGAGAAGAGAGAGAAAAAGGAAGAAAGAAAAGAGGAGAGAGAAAAAGGAAGAGAGAGGAAGAAAAAGAAAAGAAAAGAAAATATTTTTAAGAAAAAATGAGTTTCTCTCACTTGATATTTTTATTTGTCTATTTAATTTTCTTATAATAAATTCCACTTTTCTTCCTTTTATTTTTATTATTATGCACATAATTCAATAATGGTGCATTTTTCTCTTATTAATTTATTCATTTGATTCATAGTTATTGTGTTTATTTGACATGATTTTTTTCTTATAGTTCTCTTTATTTTAGCTAGCAAACCTTTAATCAAATTTAAATTTAGATTATTATTTACCCATGTATTAATAATTCTTTTATTATTATTAATTTTTGTAATCAGAATTTAGAGCATCTTTTTAGAAACTTCAAGTTCAATATACTTTTCTAGACTATCGGATCAGATCTAATGGATTGCATTGCATAAATATATTTTTACGTAGAACTTTAAATCAGGTATGAAAAGTCTACAATGATTAACAGTAATTTATCTTTAGAAATATTTTGCTCATGAAATATTAAAATTGTATATCCTTCGAACAGTTTTTGGAACACTAGAAAATAGGTGGGGCGATCAAGTCCTCTAGGTTGAAAATCCCTAAAGCATAAATAGGTGGGGCGATCAAGACCCTTGGGTTGAAAGTCCCAGAAACCCAATTGGTACCTTTTGGAACCTCTATCATACCCTTTGTGGGTGAGCAAGTCAGGATTGCAAAAGGTTCCCACTACCAGGTTCGGTAGGGTAGTAGTCTGACCAGCTAATGTACAAATAGGTCCCTCACCAAGTGCCGTTTGGATGGGTGAGCATATCATGCAAGATGTTCCCATTACCAGGCTAGGTGTTGTATTAGCACGGGTGTTGGCCAACCAATGTAAACTGGCCCTGGTGTTAAAAAGAATAAACCGCACATGTTATTATGGAGTATAACATATGTTGATTTCATTCATCCATTTTTCTTTGAAATTTACATTGAAACATTTTGTTTATTAAATCTCCTCATTTGTTGTTTTGCCTAAATATGTATTCTATTTTTTATACATTTTTATTCATATTACATGAGATTATTTTGAAACCTGTGTTAAGATTACTCACTAGGCTTCGTAGCTTACCCTGTTGGGATTTTAAAATTTCAGGATCGGGATCACATGAAGGAGCTTAAAGAGATTTTCTTTTATTTATTTTTGTTTCTTTAACATTTTCTAAATAAGTGTAATGAACATTTAGTATGACAACATTACGATGACATGTGTTTGATGATAATCTTGAATAGTCGAAACATTGATATTTTTCTTTAAATAAATGTTTAATTATTTAATTTTTGGATTGTTTTATTTTATGAATGAGGTTATTTTGTCAATATATGTGTGGAATATGAAATGTAAATATACAAAACATAAGTCATGCCTGCGGGTACAGAATTGGGGTCGGATATACCCAGGTGTTGGATTTCGGGGTGTGACAGATTAACATCAGAGATTAAGCTTAGAATCATTGAGGACCTAGGGTTTTACTTGAAAACTTAGTCACTTTGAAAATTAAGATATATCCCCTGCCAGTGTTGTTGTGATCAAAACTTAACTAGTAATATTGTCTTTTAGTGATCCATCCTTATGTGATATTTAAAGCTTTTTGTTTGATTTAGAACATGTCTGGGAGCCGACATGGAAATAGAGGTAGAGGTAAAGCCAATCCTATGGCAGCCACACCGGGGACCACCGAAAGTGGTCAATCACTGGATGGGGTCTTTCATGCTTTAGACAACATGACAACCATTCTTGGACAACACATTCGTTGTGATAATAGAGGAGACACCCAAGTTGTGCAGGATGGCATTAGGAGCTTAATAGAGAAACTTAAAAGATTGAAGCCACCTACTTTTGAGGGTTTGTCGGACCCTATGGAGGCAGAAAAGTGGAAAAAGAAAATAGAGAAGATATTCACTGTTTTAAGATGTGATGAGGAGAAGAAGGTTACACTTGTGGTTTTCATGTTAGAGGGAGAGGCTAACCACTGGTGGGAGACAATTGCTAGAACAATTGAAGAAGATACCGCATGGACATGGGATTTGTTATGTGAGAAGTTCAATGAGAAATACTTTCCTAAGTGTGTACGGGAGCAGAAAGCAGAGGAATTCATAAGCTTAGAACAGGGGGAGATGACTGTAGGCCAGTATGAGTCTAAATTTACTGAATTATCCTGTTTTGCCCCATTTATGATTCAGGATGAAGCTCGCAAAGTTAAGAAGTTTGAGCGAGGTCTAAGAGGGTCAATTCATAACAAGTTGACTCCAGTTAAGCTTAGATTATATGCTGATGTAGTAGAACGGGCTCTAATGATAGAGCGAGACAACGAAGAATTCTAAAAAAGTCGTAACCAGAAGAAAGAAGCGAAGAGCAATGCTAGGGCTGCATCAAATACATCTCAAACACAGTGTGATGCTTCCAAGAAACTAAAGATGATGGTAACAAACACCTCAACTCTTGCTCAGCCAATGAACCGATTTACGGATAAATGTTATAACTGCGGAATGGAGGGTCACTCCGCGCGTTTTTGTAAACAACCACCTCAGCAACCACATTATTAGGCGCCCCCGCAGATACACCCGAGACCTCAGCCACAATTTCAAGCACCTCAACCATAGTACCAGAGACCCCCATATCATCAATTACCAGAACAGTATCAGAGACATCCGCAACAAAGACCCCCTCAACAGCAGCAACGTCCACAGCAACAACACTACCAGATGAGGCAGGAAGGTCAGGCTTCTCGACAACCAGGCTAGGGTTGTGTGTTTGCTATAGTACCATCAGACGCAAATGCTAATGGAGCAGTGGTGGAAGGTACCATAATTATCTATTCCTCGCCCGCTCAAGTTTTATTTGATTTAGGAGCTACACATTCTGTTATTTCGACTCCTTTCGTGCATACATTGAGTTTATCTCCTGAACTCCTAGATAAGAATTTAGTAAATGCTACTCCAATAGGAAGCTTTGTAGTGTTAAATCAGATATGTAGATCTTGCTCTGTCATGGTTGGAGATTCCGTATTGTTAGTTGACCTTATCGTATTAGACATGCAAGAGTTCGATGTTATTCTGGGAATGGATTGGTTTGCAAAGTTGGATTGTTTTGAGAAGACCGTGACATTCTCTATTCCTAGGCGACCGAGACTCCAGTTTCTTGGAAAGTAAAAGAATGGACCGTTTTGCGATTTCTTAGTACTTTTGGAGGAAGAACCACATGAAGTAGGTATCGATCAAATTCCAATCGCATGTGAGTTTTCTGATGTATTTCAAGACATACCAGGGTTGCCCCCAAGAAGAGAGATCGAATTTGGTATAGATCTTATGCCCGAAGTCTCACTAATCTCCATGGCACCGTACCGTATGACACCAGTAGAGTTGAAGGAACTGAAGGAGTAGATTCAAAAGTTATTAGAGCAGGGTTTAATTCGGCCGAGTACATCACCGTGGGGTGCACTAGTCTTATTTGTAAGGAAGAAGGATGGGTCAATGAGATTATGTATTAATTATCGCCAACTAAACAAGGTTACCATTAAAAACAAATACCCACTTCCTAAGATAGATGACCTTTTCGATCAGTTGAAAGAAGTCAAGTTTTTCTCCAAAATAGATTTGCGGTCAGGATATCACCAGCTTAGAATTAAAGAAGTGGACATAGCAAAGACGGCCTTTAGGACTCATTATGGCCACTGGGAGTTTCTTGTGATGCCGTTTGGACTAATAAATGCACCAGCAGTATTTATGGACCTGATGAACAAAGTATTTAAGCCACACCTAGATTGTTTTGTCATAGTATTCATAGATGATATTCTTATATATTCTAAGACCCAGGAAGAACATGAGCAACATCTTAGAGTCACTCTTCAAACCCTGCAAGAACACTGATTATATGCTAAATTTGAAAAGTGTGACTTTTGGAAGGAGGAAGTGAAATTTTTGGGCCATGTACTTTCGAAGAAGGGCGTGTCAATAGACCCATCAAAGGTAGAAGTAGTACTGAAGTGGGAACAGCCCACGAGTGTGACCGAAATACGTAGTTTTCTTGGTTTAGCGGGGTATTATCAAAGATTTATCAAAGACTTCTCTGTTAACTTGATTGACCAGGAAGGGTGTAAAGTTCATTTGGGATGATACTTGTGATCAAGCATTTTCAGAGTTAAAGATTAGGTTGATGACAGTGCCTGTCCTCACCATTCCTTCGAGTGGTGAAAAGTTTGTAATCTTCAGTGATGCTTCATATAGAGGTTTAGGTTGCGTCCTTATGCAACAAGGTAAGGTTGTAGCTTACGCCTCTAGGCAACTAAAAGTGCATGTTCACTCCCCAAGTATAGGGTTGTGATGTAGTAATAAACTCGGTAAGACCGAGGTCGAATCCACAGGGACTGATACCTGTACGTTATCTGAAACCAAGTAGAACTAGAACTAGACTAAGATGCGATCTAACCAAATGGAATTTTAAGGAATAATTGTGGAATAATTATCTAAAACTTTAAGGAATTTAAAGGAAAGAAACTAGGGATTCAGAGGATCCACTTGTAGGGATCAGGGAGATCTTTTACCTGCATCAAGAATCATGGAAATCAAACTGAACCTACTTGATCTAGTCTTCACAAGATGAAAGGTATATGAATTAGAATGGATTCCATCATCTAACCATGCCCAGGAGACAAAGCAAACAACAGGATTAAACTAATTACCAACCAATCAATAATGTATGAAGATTAGGAAGGGTATCGCCATCCGACCATGCCCATGAGACGAGGGTGAACAACAGGGCTTCCTGACGTCATAAACATTAAAAGGGGAAAAGAAATATTCAAAGCCATTGCAGACCCATTGTAATTTCAGTCACAATAGACCATTAAAGACTAAGAAAAATATTCCTTTAATAATCAACTAAAATCAACATCAGTTCAGTCTAAACAAAAGGCACAAGCAAAAAGGTCCACCATCACACTGCAAGCTTCACCTCTTAGCCCTAGCTAAGAGGTTCAGCCCAACATGAATGGGCTGGATCCAAAACAAATACAATAGAAAGAAAAGAATAGAAAAAAGAAAATAAAAATAAAAATTACTTTCCTAGCTCCCTGTCGAACATCCCACGTTGAAGCCTTCCAAAACGAGCCCTCCTGTTGCCTCTCTCTCTCTCTATCTGACGTCCCCTATTCAAGCATGACCTCTTCTCCACGTTTGGAACTCTTTTTATACCTTTTGGAGTGGTGGAAATCGGATTTGGGAAGCTATCGCACGCGCAGCGAAAGCCTTTTCGCAACCAAGTTTGGGGCTTCATAACTCTCGCGTTCCTTGCATTATTTCTATAAAATCAGCGTCTCTTGGAAGTGTTTTGGCTGGCCTACACGATGGACGGTTCAGATCTACCATATGATCAAAGATGGTGGGCCACAACTGCATGGAAAGTCCGATTTCGCGGACGTGCGTAGCCTTTCGCATGTCCGGCGCTGACGTGATCGGTGGGCCCCACAGAGGTATTTTCTGGAAAATCCACCCCATCCATTGGATTCAGAACGAAATTTCGGTCAAGAATGGGTGGTTTTGAATGTCCATTGACGCGGCCCAGAGAAGAAATCACCT
The DNA here is from genome assembly GCF_029962835.1 of Magnolia sinica. NCBI lineage: Eukaryota > Viridiplantae > Streptophyta > Magnoliopsida > Magnoliales > Magnoliaceae > Magnolia > Magnolia sinica. Next base: position 61,710,976 of record NC_080579.1, read on the forward strand.
CAAAAATCGTTTTGAACGTCGCAGGACCACCTGTTTGTGGCCTCTGTATCGCGCACGTGTGATTGCATGGGTCTAAAATTTCAGCATGGGTTTAAAGATTTCATGGCCCTCTACAAGATGGACGGTTTGGATTGTCCACTAGGATAATGTGTGGGGCCCAGAAGCGTCCGCAAAACGGACAGCGTCCGTCCGTTTCCTGTGCCAATACGGCAGTTGCCGTTTTAGGAAGAAGAAGCGGGTCAGCAGCACTGACCCGCGTTTGTTGGCTCGGTGCGGCTCGGGTCTACGTGTGTTGTGCACACGCACATCACATATGGGCCTCACTGTGATGTGTTTCAACAATCTGATCCATCCATTCATTTTCCCATCTTATTTAAACCGTCGAGACCAAAGTTGGATAGTTCCAGATATCAGGTGGGCCCAAAATCAACGGTTTATGGGCTGATCTGTTAGTTGGGGCACTTCCATAGTGATCCGAGGGCTGAAATTTGATATGTACGGTTAATTTATGGCCCTCAGGCCATGTATGAAGTTTTGAGCCAATCAGATGGCAAGAACTATGTGATCTTGCATTTTTCACCAATTTCGGGCCTCTTTAACGTGAATGGCCTGATTTCCTCAGATCCTTGATGCATAATTCCATCGATCTTCGTCCCTTGGAGTCCGTCCCTTGCCTTGGGTGTCATCAGAGCGTTAAATCCATGGTTTAAGCACCCTTTTTCAGTTCATGCTTGTAAATACACTCTGCATCACAAATACAATTAAATCAGGCCATTAAACGGTATCATGCTTGTAAATTAATGCAATAACTGGGTCTGATATGCAATATTTAACCCTCAACACAACCCCCAACTAGCATTTTGCTAGTCCCGAGCAAAATATGCGAAAAGTAAGTTGAGAATTACAGAACAATTTCTATAAACTCGCGTGATTTTTGTAGAATAATCCAGATGTGAGAATTCCCAGATTCATGAATGTTGGATATTACTTCCTCCTAGACTCAAGCGCATGGTAAACTTCATAGTCAAGTTCAAAGTATTATTCCATTAATTAGAAAAATTCTAATCATTGAGATCTATGAGTATACAGTGTAATCTCAGCTTATCGTCATTAAAATTCACTTCTCTATTTCAGGATATCACTGGTAACCAATAAGAAGATTCATGATAACCAAAACTTGCCTCACAGATCATCTTTTCATTCCTTCAGCTTTTGATTTTTTCATTAAAAGTAACACCAAGAAGGGGAATCAAATCCTCACCTACAGGGAGCAAACCTATGATGAAGACTGTACACCCAATTTTTTTTTCATATCATTCATAGGGAATTAAATCTACACCTATAGGGAGCAAACCTATGGTGTAGACCATTCGCCCAATCCTTTCAATTTCTCAGGTTGGTTCCCTTCAAGCTTAGTGAGTACCAAGTAAATCCTTCAATATCAAACTGAAACCTTAATGTGAAAGCGAGATGTGACATGTGAGATCATAACTCAATCAATATTTACAACTTCTAATCAGAGATTAACACTTTAAACTTAACTGTGAAATCTAATATAATAAATAACTGAATCTAAGAGTCATAAATTACCAACATCGATCACTCATCTTGTAATTCCAAGTGCCCTAGATGGCCGTCAAAATCCCTTCGAATTCACAAGAAAATCCAGACAAATTAAAAAAAAAAATTTCACAATTTTTGCTCAAGACCAAGAAAACACTGATTAGGAACCCTAATCTCCCACCCCTAACCTAAAATCCACATTGTCCTCAATGTAAAAGAAATAAGCATGCAATGCACATGGGACAACAAAAATATAAGAGGAGTGATGGAAAGATAGTACCTGGACGAAAGAATCAAAAGGCTTTCCAAAGATATCTACATAAGATCGGGTCAGCACAAGAGAGAAACCAACAGAAGTAAAATAAAAATAACAAAAATGAAACCCTACCTGTACCACTTTCGCAGGTGCTCTCGATTGCATTTAGCATATGCAACAAGCCTTTAAACCCCTAGGTTACCCCTAGTGGACGAGTTGTAGTCTCGTGAGGGTTTGCAGTGATGTTACCCACAAACATTGAACTAACTAATGATAAAAATGAAATGAAATGAAGAGCTGGGTTGCCTCCCAGGAGCGCTAAGTTTACCGTCTTCAGCCAGACAAATAAAGCAACTACCCTAGTCCTATGAAAGCAGGGAAAAACTACTCGATCATGTCGTAAGGTTCTTCTTCTGGCCAGTATCGTGATAAATTTCTCAGTAAGTTTCTCAACAAGATCATCCAAAAGCCCTTTTTTGCAATAGGCTTGGATGCCCTGGAGCACGAATGTCCAGAGAAACTTATGTACCTCAGTAAAAAATTATTGTTGAATCGCTTGAGGTATCCAAAGTATATATGATTCACCTATGACAGAAAAAGTTCCAATGTTAGTATTTCATGGTGAATCAGAGACTACAAGTAGATAGAATTCAGAAAAATTCTCAGTGAAAGATGTAGTCTCAACACATTCTAAAGTTTTAGACTTCGGTTCAATTGTCAGCTCTCCCTCCCCTAATGGTAAACATTCAGGGTCTGTGGAAGAAGGGGCTTCAGAGTAAGGGTTCACTCGGTCAGTGATGACTACCGAGATGTCGTCTTGCAAGGCATTCACTATGTCTCTTATCATGGGATCATTTGAATCTGCAAAGTGTGCCAAACAATCATCAAAAGAGTTGGGACATTCAGCTGAGGGTGACTCATTTTCCACATTAAAGCTTGTGATGATTTGCCCAAGGAATCCATTGTCTTTAAAGGTAAACGGAGGTGTGCTCTCTTGCTCCAGCCCTACACAGATAGATTGAAAATAAATAGGGGAAGCATCGATGTGATCTCTTTGTTCATTGAAACTACTCAATCGAGGTGTTGAATTGTCAAATGTGTACAGCTCAGATGGTGGCCTCAACTTAGTGGTTTCAATTTCCAAGGTCGTAGCGAGCAACTCATCCTTCTCCCGAATCACATCATCATTTAATTCAGAGGAGTGGTCCAAACATGTTTCACAAGAGTTAGAAGGGTCGATTGTAAGGGGTTCATCCTCTACCTTAAAATCAGACATGTCAGGTGAGGGGAGTGGCTCATTATGACCGACCACTTCATGTACATCTTGATCATTGACCTGGACCAAACTTGAGATTGATTCTAGGGGACTTTGGGCTATGTATTCATGATCATCATCACTGTATTTGAAAGATACCCACGCATCTTGACCATTCCTTTGAACAGTCATCGAGATCAACTCATCGGGAAATTGAACCATATGCTCATTGATAGAATCCAACTCCTCATTTGTAATTCCAGAGTTCTTCCAAAGCGAGTTAGGATCACTTTTCTCGCATTGTATTTCTAGAATGAATTGTGGTTGAGATAACCGAGCCTCCTATATCTTATCAAGGCGTGAATTAAGCGCTTCCAACGATTTTCTCATTTCCATGAGATAGGCCAGGCTACGCTGAGCTAAATCCTCTTGGATTGTTTCTGGTTGGATATCAATGGTAGGGTATCCAAGAGGGTAATCATTATAACATATAGTTGGTTCATCTTCCAAATTTTGATGTTTCCCCTGGTAATAGTCATACTGATCATACATGGGAAAATATGATGGTTGATAATAATCCTCGTTTCCATAATTACGATCATATACGGCCCTATTAACAGATGGAACATAACGTTTTAGTCGGTTCTCAATGTCTGTTCTTGATGGAGAAAAATCTTGAGGTATACGTTGAATTCCACAACCCTCAGGCATTCCCCAATATCTCTTATCCATCTCGGCATATGCACGTAACCACGCTTCCATGGTAGAACCCTAACTCTGAGTCTAATCCTAGAAAAAGAAGAATCCTACAGCAATACATAAAGTAAGAGGAGAAGTTAGAAAGAAGGTACCAAATGAGAAGTTCCTATGTTAAGATCCTGTAAAAGAAAACAATAGAAAAGTTAGTTTCTAAAAAGGAGACCTAGAATTAGAAAGTTTCTAAAATAGAAAATCGAAGCCTAAAAATAAAATAAATGAAAGATGAGTTAGTTTCTAAAATTAGAAAGAATTTCTAAAAAGGGCAATAATTAACCTAGTTTCTAAAAACAAAAGATGAAAGTTTAAAAATAAACTACTTCCTAAAAATAAAAAAATACTAGAAAATAGAAAATTTTCAAAACTCAAATCCTAATTCTAAAAATAGAAAAGTACAGGAATTAGAAAGGGATTACCAGTTTAGAAGTTATTTCAGGATCCTACAAAACAGGAAAACAGGTTAGTTTCTAAAAATAAAATAATAGTTTCTAAAAATAAAATAAAATAAAAACATTTAACCTAAAGTTAGTAAAATCCTAATCTTATCCTAATTCTAAAACTAATTAATTTCAGAAAAACGTAACCATCAGTCCCCGGCAACGGCGCCAAAAACTTGTTCACTCCCCAAGTATAGGGTTGTGATGTAGTAATAAACTCGGTAAGACCGAGGTCGAATCCACAGGGACTGATACCTGTACGTTATCTGAAACCAAGTAGAACTAGAACTAGACTAAGATGCGATCTAACCAAATGGAATTTTAAGGAATAATTGTGGAATAATTATCTAAAACTTTAAGGAATTTAAAGGAAAGAAACTAGGGATTCAGAGGATCCACTTGTAGGGATCAGGGAGATCTTTTGCCTGCATCAAGAATCATGGAAATCAAACTGAACCTACTTGATCTAGTCTTCACAAGATGAAAGGTATATGAATTAGAATGGATTCCATCATCTAACCATGCCCAGGAGACAAAGCAAACAACAGGATTAAACTAATTACCAACCAATCAATAATGTATGAAGATTAGGAAGGGTATCGCCATCCGACCATGCCCATGAGACGATGGTGAACAACAGGGCTTCCTGACGTCATAAACATTAAAAGGGGAAAAGAAATATTCAAAGCCATTGCAGACCCATTGTAATTTCAGTCACAACAGACTATTAAAGACTAAGAAAAATATTCCTTTAATAATCAACTAAAATCAACATCAGTTCAGTCTAAACAAAAGGCACAAGCAAAAAGGTCCCCCATCACACTGCAAGCTTCACCTCTTAGCCCTAGCTAAGAGGTTCAGCCCAACATGAATGGGCTGGATCCAAAACAAATACAATAGAAAGAAAAGAATAGAAAAAAGAAAAAAAAATAAAAATTACTTTCCTAGCTCCCTGTCGAACATCCCACGTTGAAGCCTTCCAAAACGAGCCCTCCTGTTACCTCTCTCTCTCTCTATCTGACGTCCCCTATTCAAGCATGACCTCTTCTCCACGTTTGGAACTCTTTTTATACCTTTTGGAGTGGTGGAAATCGGATTTGGGAAGCTATCGCACGCGCAGCGAAAGCCTTTTCGCAACCAAGTTCGGGGCTTCATAACTCTCGCGTTCCTTGCATTATTTCTATAAAATCAGCGTCTCTTGGAAGTGTTTTGGCTGGCCTACACGATGGACGGTTCAGATCTACCATATGATCAAAGATGGTGGGCCACAACTGCATGGAAAGTCCGATTTCGCGGACGTGCGTAGCCTTTCGTATGTCCGGCGCTGACGTGATCGGTGGGCCCAACAGAGGTATTTTCTGGAAAATCCACCCCATCCATTGGATTCAGAACGAAATTTCGGTCAAGAATGGGTGGTTTTGAATGTCCATTGACGCGGCCCAGAGAAGAAATCACCTCAAAAATCGTTTTGAACGTCGCAGGACCGCCTGTTTGTGGCCTCTGTATCGCGCACGTGTGATTGCATGGGTCTAAAATTTCAGCATGGGTTTAAAGATTTCATGGCCCTCTACAAGATGGACGGTTTGGATTGTCCACTAGGATAATGTGTGGGGCCCAGAAGCGTCCGCAAAACGGACAGCGTCCGTCCGTTTCCTGTGCCAATATGGCAGTTGCCGTTTTAGGAAGAAGAAGCGGGTCAGCAGCGCTGACCCGCGTTTGTTGGCTCGGTGCGGCTCGGGTCTACGTGTGCTGTGCACATGCACATCACATATGGGCCCCACTGTGATGTGTTTCAACAATCTGATCCATCCATTCATTTTCCCATCTTATTTAAACCGTCAAGACCAAAGTTGGATAGTTCCAGATATCAGGTGGGCCCAGAATCAACGGTTTATGGGCTGATCTGTCAGTTGGGGCACTTCCATAGTGATCCGAGGGCTGAAATTTGATATGTATGGTTAATTTATGGCCCTCAGGCCATGTATGAAGTTTTGAGCCAATCAGATGGCAAGAACTATGTGATCTTGCATTTTTCACCAATTTCGGGCCTCTTTAACGTGAATGGCCTGATTTCCTCGGATCCTTGATGCATAATTCCATCGATCTTCATCCCCTGGAGTCCGTCCCTTGCCTTGGGTGTTATCAGAGCGTTAAATCCATGGTTTAAACACCCTTTTTCAGTTCATGCTTGTAAATACACTCTGCATCACAAATACAATTAAATCAGGCCATTAAACGGTATCATGCTTGTAAATTCATGCAATAACTGGGTCTGATATGCAAAATTTAACCCTCAACAGTACATGAGCAGAATTACCCTACTCATGACTTGGAGTTAGCAGCTGTGGTTTTTGCTCTAAAAGTATGGAGGCATTATCTATATGGGGAGAAGTTCGAGCTATTTTCAGACCATAAGAATCTGAAGTATCTTTTCTCTCAGAAAAAATTGAATATGAGGCAGCGTCGGTGGATGGAATTCTTGAAGGACTATGACTTCACACTTCAATATCATCCAGGTAAAGCCAATGTAGTAGCAGATGCCTTAAGTCGTAAGCCACACGGAGTAATCGCTCACCTCATGATTCAGCGATGGAAAATGTTAGATATAGTGAAGGATTTTAACATCCAATTGAATCTGCAAACGTCTGTAGCTTGTCTCTTTAACCTAGCCATTCAACCTTCCTTAATTAGTAAGGTTATAGAAGCTCAACAACAAGATTCATGGATACAAGCTAAGGTAATAGAAGCTGAAAAAGGTGGTAAGTTGGAATGAAAATTTGGTACTGATGGTGGATTAAGGTTCCAAGGAAGATTATGTATACCAAATGTGGCTGAATTAAAGAAGAAAATTATGGACGAGGCACACCGCACTAAATTCACAATCCACCCTGGAGGTACAAAGATATATCATGATATGTGTAGGCAATATTGGTGGAATAATATAAAGAGGGAGATCACTGATTTTGTGGCCAAATGTCTCACATGTCAACAGGTGAAAGCAGAGCATCAAAAGCCATTAGGGATGTTACAGCCACTACCGATTTTCGAGTGGAAGTGGGAGCACATATCCATGGATTTCATTATGGGATTGCCATGGACACGTTATAATCATGATGCAGTTTGGGTCGTCGTCGACCGGTTAACTAAGTCCACGTATTTTCTTCCTATACGTGCTGCCTATCCCCTAGTGGAATTATGTAAACTACATATTAAAGAAATAGTTAGACTGCACGAAGTGCCTGTGTCTATCGTATCCGATCAGGATTCTAGGTTTACGTCTCATTTTTGGAGAAGTTTACAGAAGGCACTGGGAACCACTCTTGATTTTAGCACCGCTTTTCACCCTTAGACTGACGGACAGACTGAAAGAGTGAATCAGATCCTTGAAGACATGCTCCGAGCTTGCGTGCTTAATTTCAAAGGGAGTTGGGATGATCATTTACCATTGATCGAGTTTTCTTATAATAATAGCTACCAGACAAGTATTGGCATGGCGCCATATGAGGCTTTGTACGGGAGGCCTTGTAGATCTCCAAATTGTTGGACAGAAGTTGGAGAAGGTAGTTTGCTTGGACTAGAGATTGTGCAAGAGACAATGGAGAAGATTTTTATCATTAGAAACTATTTGCGCGTAGCCCAAAGTCGTCAGAAGAGTTATGCAAACAATCGCAGAAGAGATCTAGAGTTTGCAGTTGGAGATCACGTCTTCTTAAAGATTTCTCCTATGAAGGGCATTATGAGGTTCGGTAAAAAGAGAAAGTTGGCTCCAAGGTATATAGGTCCGTTTGAGATTCTAGAGAGGGTTGGTGTTGTCGCGTATAGGCTTGCTTTACCGCCTTAATTGTCTAGTATTCATGATGTTTTCCATGTGTCGATATTAAGAAAATATGAGCAGGACGTTTCTCATGTTATAGACTGGCAACCATTAGAGATCCGGGAAGGCACTTCAAATATCGAACAACCAGTATGTATTCTTGATCGGAAAGACCAAGTGCTACGATCGAGAGTTATACCATTAGTCAAGGTTTAGTGGAGTAACCATATCGAGGAAGAGGCTTCTTGGGAACGAGAGGTCGAGATCCAAGAGAAATACCCTCACCTGTTCGCATTATAGGTACGTAAATTTCGAGGACGAAATTTCTTTTAAGGAGGGTAGAATGTAATAACCCAAATAAATATTGACCTTCGAATTTTAACCAATGATCGATGTACCCAATTAGTCCGATGTGACCATCGATCTACGTGATCAATTGGTTCAATTTCAACCATTGATTTGGACATATCCGATTCAACCGTTCATTAACTAATAAATTCATCCAACGATACAACCATCAAACCGTCCATATACTGAAACCATCGGAATACTTGTCCATCTATCTAAACTGACCGTCCATCTCACCACTAATCCACAGGTACATCACAAAGTCTACTCCCCGATCTCATCTAGCCATTCATTTATCCATCCATCTATCCATACATCCATCCGTCCATCTATTATACATTGATCCATCCATCCATCTACATCATCCATGTATCATCAAATACATCACAACCACACACAATGGACCAAACACAGCATGCACACATACCTTTCACACGTGGCATACATGCATTATATACATCACATACATGGACCACACACATGTGACACATGTGCCACACACGTGGCATGCATGGCACCTTACACTATATTAATGGTGCACGTTGTTTAAATCTAAAAGAAAAGAAAAGAAAAAATGTGACCAAATGAGATGAAAACCGAAGCAACAACCGTTGCCTTCTCCCCACGTGTTTAATAGCCAGTGAAATGAATCACTATAAATAGGAGTAGGGTGGTAGGTGGTGAAACGTGAGGTGAGGTGAGGTGAGGTGCTGTGACGTGAGAAGAGTAAGGAGAGAGAGAGAGAAAGAAAAAAAAAGTATTGTTGGACATTCACGTTGGAAAGAGAGGGAGAGAGAGAAGAGAGAGAAAAAGGAAGAAAGAAAAGAGGAGAGAGAAAAAGGAAGAGAGTTTCTCTCACTTGATATTTTTATTTGTTTATTTAATTTTCTTATAATAAATTCCACTTTTCTTCCTTTTATTTTTATTATTATGCACATAATTCATTAATGGTGCATTTTTCTCTTATTAATTTATTCATTTGATTCATAGTTGTTGTGTTTATTTAACATGATTTTTTCTTATAGTTCTCTTTCTTTTAGCTAGTAAGCCTTGAATCAACTTTAAATTTAGATTATTATTTACCCACGTATTAATAATTCTTTTATTATTATTATTTTTTGTAATCAGAATTTAGAGCATCTTTTTAGAAACTTCAAGTTCAATATACTTTTCCAGACTATCGGATCAGATCTAATGGATTGCATTGCATAAATATATTTTTACGTAGAACTTTAAATCAGGTATGAATAGTCTACAATGATTAACAATAATTTATCTTTAGAAATATTTTGCTCATGAAATATTAAAATTATATATCCTGCGAACAATTTTTGGAACACCTGAAAATAGGTGGGGCGATCAAGTCCTCTGGGTTGAAAATCCCTAAAGCATAAATAGGTGGGGCGATCAAAACCCTTGGGTTGAAAGTCCCAGAAACCCAACTAGTACCTCTTGGAACCTCTACTGTACCCTTTGAGTGGGTGAGCATGTCAGGATTGCAAAAGGTTTCCACTGCTAGGTTCGGTAGGATAGTAGTCTGACCAGTTAACGTACAAATGGGTCCCTCACCAAGTACCCTTTGGATGAGTGAGCATATCATGCAAGAGGTTCCCATTGCCAAGCTAGGTGTTGTATTGGCACGGGTGTTGGCCAACCAATGTAAACTGGCCCTGGTGTTAAAAAGAATAAACCGCACATGTTATTATGGAGTATAACATATGTTGATTTCATTCATCCATTTTTCTTTGAAATTTACATTGAAAAATTTTGTTTATTAAATATCCTCATTTATTATTTTTCCTAAATATGTATTGTATTTTTTGTATATTTTTATTCATATTACATGAGATTATTTTGAAACCTGTGTTGAGATTACTCACTAGGCTTCGTAGCTTACCCTATTGGGATTTTAAAATTTCAGGATCGGGATCACATAAAGGAGCTTAAAGAGATTTTCTTTTATTTATTTTTGTTTCTTTACCATTTTCTAAATAAGTGTAATGAACATTTAGTATGACAACATTACGATTACATGTGTTTGATGATAATCTTGAATAGTCGAAACATTGATATTTTTCTTTAAATAAATGTTTAATTATTTAATTTTTGGATTGTTATATTTTATGAATGAGATTATTTTGTCAATATATGTGTGGAATATGAAATGTAAACATACAAAACATAAGTCATGCCTGAGGGTACAGAATCGGGGTCGGATATACCCAGGTGCTAGATTTCGAGGCGTGACAAGTAATGAGGCCGATCACCGTCTTCCACAAGGAGACAACTACTCTGCATCCACGGAGCTTCTCTATACTCCTTACAGAGATACCTAGAATCCACTAGGAAAAATAAGGAAATAGAAATAAATTCTTAAAAATTTGAAATCCCATTGGTAGATAATAAAAATAAATTTACAACCCTTTAAATAGTCATACCAAACCTTGTAAGAAGTTTCAAAATCAAACTCCAACTCAAAGTCCCTAAAATTCATAACTTAATATAAATAGTAAATTTCTTATTTATAGTGTCGTATCTTGCTTAACCACTTTATTCTTTAAATCTTTCTAAGTACTTTTATATTAGACACAAATCCTAAAGCTTAATGGATAAAGAGTTATAATTAAACTAAAATTTACTATAATTAGTAAAAATATAAATAAAATAGAATTCTGACCATTAAAATTATGTAATTTCATAAAATAATTAGGCTATATGGATTTAAAAGATTCTCCTTCCCCAAATTCATATATGGCACGTCGTGTTACTCATTTTAGATTGAGAAATACATCGATTTCAAATATTGAGTGGTAAAGCCACCGTCAAACCGGCAGCGCACCGCCGCCAGAACCTTCAGAGGACCACAGTGGCACCACAAGATCGGTGGCACACCGTTCTAACACCAAAAGGGGTGGTGCAACCGCCCAGTTGGCGGTGCGCTGCCGGCTACCCCAGCTCGCTAGATTTTCTGTGATTTTTTTATGCCTTTTTAGACCAGCTTCAAAAGGTCATATCTCCTTCAATATAACTCCGATTGGGGTGATTTAAAAGCTAGATTGAAACTTAATAACTTTAGTTTCATATGAAAATAATTAAAAAATAAAATAAAAATGATAATATAGTTAAATTTAGGGTGATTTGACAATGGTCCAAAAATCATCAGGCAGTGGTTACTTCTAGAATTTTAATAATTTATCTACAACTCCAAATAAGATGAAATTTTGTAGGATGGCTTTAAACTTAATGATAAATTATTGTAAATATTTTAAAAATAATTCAATTACTAAAACTATAAGAAATGTTACAAGAATTAGAGACGTTTTAGTATCTTACAGAAAATCGTTAGTTCCGAATAACTTATGCTTCTAAATTTTATTTTATTTTTTAATTTTTTATGGAACTTTAAATAGATTAAAAGTTTGTATGAAAAGGGTTAAATTAATGATGAATTATCATAAAAATTATAAAAAAAATATCCATTAATTAGAAGTGATAAATACATTATGAACAAAAGATGTATTGAAACCGAAAGTTTCTACAACTAAAAGTTGTCAATGGACTAGATGTATCTCCTTCATAATAGAGTTTTAGGATTCAAAGTATAATTAAGAATTTCTTTCAAGGATCCTAGGAATTATCCTGGGTAATTAAATTAAATTCTTATTTTTAGTATATTTTATTATTTAAAATAATTTATAACATAAACGAATTAGACTTCTTAAGTAGGGTTTAGTTTCATTACTTAAGACTCTATGACTTCATATTCAAAGTGGACTTTACTAAAATATTTTGGTTTCTTATTCTCTTACGGATTCAAAGTTGTAACGACCTAGAAATTAGGGGTCATGCATAGGCTCGACTCCTAAGTTCTAGGACATCACTTATATCCGATTTTTATTATTTTGCGTTTAATCAGGTTTAATTGCGCTGCCTGGAATTTCCTGAAACATGAAGCACAACCATACCAGTCTACTGAAATGAAAGAGATCTAGTATATATACAAGTCTAAAAATATAAATGGGTCACACAAGGCGTTGCCCAACAAAAACCACAAAAAGATTGATATGTCCAAAAAGAATAGAGTTGAGCCCACTGCTCAGCGATCCAAGTCCTGCCTGTCAAGCCGATGGAGAGCCGCCCGTTAGCTGGAAGTAAGACAGCTCATTCTCCTCGTCGAGGCTCGCGACATTAGGCTTCTCATACTCTGCATCACCTGCATCTACGGGAGAGTCTGGTTGGCATTTTAAAACACCGTTCCAAAGTGGGAGTGAGTGATCAACTTAGCGGGTGCTATTAGTCTTAAGTTGTAATAAGCATCAATTATATTATGAATTTAACGAAAAACAATCATTCATAAACACCTAACTAATCTTATTAATGCGCATGCATGATGGATGATATGATGTATGCCCTCGCCACAACACTCCCTTGAGCAACTCCATCTAACGATCGCGTCATAAACACCTAACTAATCTTATTAATGTGCATGCATGATGGATGATATGATGTATGCCCTTGCCACAACACTCTCTCGAGCGACTCCATCTAACGATCGCATATGACCAACACTCCCTCAGAGCGACCTCGACTGCCGAGTCACCACGCTAACTAGTGCAATGCAATGATCGTGTTAGCCAAGTTTTTAGTTAAGTCCATTCATCCAACAGGTTGGGGAATCTGATACACCCCACATATCAATGCCTCAACTAGTTGTGATGCCAAGGCCCCTCAACACGCAAGGCCAGGGCACTGCGATCCTTGATCCCATTGGGTTTCCCATCTCTGACTTCAAGCACATGGGGAGTGCTAAGAACTGGGATCGCTCGCAGTCACTACAGGGAGGTTTGTCACCCCAGCCTAGGCCGACAGCTTGAACACAATGTCGCGTTCCACCATGCCTAGCCCACAAGACGATGGATCTGCTTCAGGTGGTTATCGATGGGCTACAACGGTTGTAGGGTGTGCTAGGTTCCATACATGTATGAGAAAATAAGGTTAACAAAATAAGGCTGGTCAACCAGTAGACTAGGCTGCATGAGTTCAGGCAAGTACGTGGCGGAACCACATCGGGTACAAGTGACCCATGTAGTCTAACTCCTGTCGCCCACACACACTTGCCCAAATCTATGGGTTTAGCCTTAAGATGGTCCTACCAATGGGGCTGCCTTCACTCTCCTCGTATTCCTGACCAACCCAAGGGTGTGGGTGGTGATTCATAGCATGCCAACTAACAAGATTATCAACTAGCATAAACAACATCATGTTCTCATACTCCTCAACATACAATTCAGAATCTCCTAGCAGGAGAGACTAACAATATCATGAATAAAGGTGCATGTGTGTTGTGTGGGTTAGTGTGAAAGTTAAGCACTTCCTACATCTCATAGAGCCAATTTGCACAAGGATTAATAAGGCATACATGCTATACGGCAACATCATATGATAAATTAAACAATACAAACATGCGATCATCAATTTGTACCAAATCATGTGAGAGGCAAGAACAACATCATATGAGAAACTCAAATAAGACATACAATTCCAAACAATTCCAAACAAACCAACAATTCCTAAGTTTTTCTCTAGATTCTCCAAATGCATCATCCAAACAATCAAAATCATTATACTCATACTACAATTGGTGCTAGGCCACCTAAGGATAATAGTCCACACCTATTGATCATTGGAGGCATGGAAAATGATCTAGGAATTTGGATTTTTGGAGTCGAACAGCCGGAATACCTAAAACAACCATTCGCATGTTAGAATTCCATGCAAAACCTTTCTCAACTCAAGGGTTTCAAGAAAAGGGATGGGGGCTTTTACCTAAATGATCAATGGAAAGAACGGGCAATCGTGGTGTAGGGTTTCTTCTTGGAGGAGAGGTAGGGAGTTATAAGATTGGGTTCCCTTGGGCCCACCAACGAGCGGTCTTGAGCTTGTTTAGGAAATCGGGACATTTCTGAAATGAATTAGTATTAAGATTTCTCATGGGCAATGATTAGGGTTTGTATTAACTATGTTCATAGTGTGGCCTATTTATAACTAGTGAAAGTGGAGATTTGGTCATAATTACTCTAAATCATCGGTTTTAGGCTAAAAGAGCAACGGGGTTGATTTAGTCTATTAGTTAAGATCCGGGCCCTATCTGACTCAGCCTCGGTTAGATCTTTAATTTAGTTATACTTGTCTTGATTAGTTAGCAATGGGTCGGTTAGATTTGGGTCCTATGCAAGTAAATCATGAGGTTACACCTGTTGTTCAAGTGATCGGGCGGATTCATTGGCTTCCTACAGCTGATTAAACCGACTTGTGAGGTTTTTTGCTGGTACCACCACTGTATAAACTAACATTGAGTGCTAATGGTCATTAAGTGATATTATAAGTTAATTAATAAAAAAAATTTCAAGGATTTTTCGAAATCCAAAATAGTAAAAATCCAGGATGTTACAATCTACCCCCCTTAAAAATAATTTCATCCCCGAAATTGCCTAAGGGTAATAAGTAAAGATATTATCATTTCATTTGCTTAAGTTTTGTTGGTTTTGGGTTTATATACGTTTTAGGGTACATAATAAATACGCTAACCTAGCTCATCATGATTTACTCCCCTTAAAAGTCTTCACCCTGATGTTTTACTACAATTTATTTAATTACCTATTATTTTTAAAGATTTGGATTCATGACGACGATTTTCCTCTATTTAGAGTAAAAATATTTGTTTTCAATGTTAGACCAATACGGAGAGACGGTTGTAGTGGGCTTGAACCCGATACGTCGATCATCTACCTGACCAGGGTAGAAGGCTCATCGTATCCCTCCTTCATCCCGGTGGATCCTGGTCTTCTGCTTGGTCAAAGCAGTGAGTCCATTGGTAGTCATCCAGGATTGAGAATTGGGTCAAGCCGCGAATACTTCGCAGATGTATACTTCCGTAATTCCGTAGTCCGATCAATCTAAATGTTTAAGGAATGACCATTATTGGAAAGTGTAAATATCTTATTTATAAGGTTGTCTTTTAGGTCTTAGTCTAAGAGAGTTCTCGTTTTGATTTATGTCCAAATTGGGGGTTAATAAATCTCTCAATATGCTTATGATTAAAGATCACCCTAAAAAGTTTCTATAGGCACAAAATTTATATGAATTACCATTGTATGCAACGACATTTTCTCTAGCCTACCTACTCTGTCCAGATATTTCTCTATAATAACCTAATCACAGATGCTAATTTCTGTCATTCCCTTTCCTGTATAGAGTGAGTTACTCATGCAATTCGATTATTAAATCTTTGATGATTGAAAACCAAAGAGGAAGGGAATTGGGGATCGTAATTGGAAGGAAAGGATTAGGCACTTCTAAGCAAATGGTGGCATAGGTTCAACGAAGAGAAGTAAACTCCTCATCAGCTAATGTTGAAAAATATGTCTACGCAGATAGGGATTAGTTTTTGTAAATGGCTTCTCAAGGCAGAGGGTTTATCATTTGGATATAAGCAAATTAGATTCCTCATTATGGGATTTTGAAAGGGTGGAAGTACTAATGAGTGGGAGTATCCATATCTTGGTCACAATTTTAGAATGATATTTGGATTGAGAATGATCTCATTTCATAAGAGAAGGCACCCACACTATGTACTCATCATGGGAATTGTGGTTTTGAAACATTACATGTTGTTGAAACTAAAGGCACCGCAAGATAAGTAGCCTTGGGAATCTAATGAGCATCCTGAATGGGGTTGATGGGGATGTCCTTGAGCTTCGTAGGAAGCTATGGATATGGTTCACAATTTCATCAAAAGTATTCTTCCCTTCTTGAATTCAAGGGAAAGATTTTGGAATATGACTGGCTTCTTGAATGGAGTTGAGGTGGATGTTTATGAGTCTGACTAGAAGTATGACTCCTCTCCATGAGTAGAAGTGTGGATACTTGTCTCAGCCTAGGTTAGTACCTTAATGTCGAGTGCCACAGAAAATGAAATATTGTCTATGACTAATTTTGAGAAAAGTCACCCTTCCTCGCTTACATGTGCTTACTGTGTGCTAACTGTAGCAAACATAGTATATGGAATGTAATTTTGATGACAATGGGAGCGGAAATGAGAAATTAGTTAAGGTTGATGGACAACTACCCCATAGCGACTGTCTGATATGTTGGACTATAATTTATGAAAACTAGATATTGAGAAGGATGTTGTTCATTGAATTTGAGTTGGGTAGCTATAGTGGAGATTTGCATCTAGAGTTTTCATATGGTTAGATACACTACATGAAAAATGGAAAAGAAAAAGGATGGATTTTGAGACGGTCCAGGATCGTCTCTAAAATTTCTTAGTTTAAAGATAGTTTAGAGACAGCCGTAAGCCGTCTCTAAAATTTTAGACGGCTCTTGACCATCCCTAATATTGTCTTGAAATGTTGAGCGTCCACAGATCATTTAAGACGGTCGAAGACCATCTTATATGCAGTCATCTAAGACGGTCAAAGACCGTCCACATTAGAGACGGTCTTTGACTATCTTATATGCGATCATTTGAGACAGTTATTGGCCATTCGCATTAGAGACTGTTATTGACCATCTTTTACTTGTAATCTGAGACTGTCAAAGACCGTCTCTATTAGAGATAGTCCTTAGCCGTCTTATAGCCCTGTCATAGACCGTCTCTATTAGAGACAGTCCTACACCGTCTCTAATGCTCTGGTCAAAAATTAAGAAGCTCAAAAAAATTATGAATTTCGAAAAAAGAAAATATTTGAGAAGCTTAG
Source organism: Magnolia sinica (assembly GCF_029962835.1). NCBI lineage: Eukaryota > Viridiplantae > Streptophyta > Magnoliopsida > Magnoliales > Magnoliaceae > Magnolia > Magnolia sinica. Next base: position 61,728,167 of record NC_080579.1, read on the forward strand.
AAAAATAATTAACAATGTTTAAGAAAAATTTAAATTTTGAAAAAAAAAAAAACTGTTCATAATTTTGAAAAAAAAAAAGATTTCGATAAAAAATTGATATTTTGAAAAAGAAAATTTAAAAAATTAAACAAAATTGTGAAAAAATTGACAAATTGAAAAAAAATATATATTTTTAAAAAAAGAAAACTAGATTTTGTATTTTAACAAGAAAAATTGAAAAGTTATATAATAAAAGTGAGATTAAAAAATGATATTTTGAAAAAGAAAATTTAAGAAATTAAACAAAATTGTGAAAAAAACAAAACTAGATTTTGTAGAAAAAATGTTAAATTTATTTATAATAAAAATGATATTTAGTTAAAAGAGTAAAAAAAATATACATTTTGAATAAAAAATGTTAAATTTATTTGTGAAAAGTAAAATTACTAAATTATTAGGCACATCCACTAATTGAACCTTTAATCATTTTTGGACAATCTAATCAGTTCAAATTGAAGAGTATATAACTTCAAATGTTTAAATCAAATTTCACTGAAATTGTTGATCAATCTTGTATGCCCAATATCTGTCACGCCCCAGACTCGGTAATCGGACTCACAAGGAACCCAATGGCCGGTTTTGGCCGCAACAGCCTCCGTAGTACCCCATTCTCGGCTCTTGAGGTAGGTTCCGATCCTGGGATCCTACAAGGAGGATTTTCATAACAGTATAATCACTTCCAATGCGAGCATACCCAAGATCACAACAAGTACATCTGAGAATAACAAAGGCACACATCACAAAATCTACTAAAAATTTGAACTTTTACAATCATCCAAAAGGTCCAAAAGGACATACATGAGAATAAAAGGAAAAGAGAGAAATCAGCAACACTGGAGTCCTCACTGTTCAACTCTACTCCACGCTCTACTGCTATAGCTCCTACCTAGAGTCTCTTGCATGCATCAATCGTGCATAAGCTTATAGAAGCTTAGAGGGTGGTGTAAGTGTGTGACAATGGTGCATAGAAGAATAGTAAGAGGTATAAGGAGAGAAGCATGATCAATGAACATATCACTAGTCTTACCAAGGCTTACCATGAATGCGATGCAATAAGTAATGGGTGCCATACCAAGGCAATGTATGAACGGGAGGCTTGTACAGCCAATGCTAATGCGATGCAAGTAATGTCAGTGCTCATATCCAAGCCATAAGTCAAGTACATTTTCAATCATAAGGAAATTACCAAGGTCCATTACACTGCTGAATGACTGCCGCTCTGCAGACCCCGCACAGTCAAACGAGCGTAAGAGACCTCACTACCCGCTTGTGGACAACCAATCACTAACAAGGCCTGAAGGTAGCGGACCCATTTACGAGCTAGTCAGACTCAGCCTAGCAATGCCTCCTCACACCAGGCAGGTAAGGCCACACCCCTATCCAACCGACTACACGACAGTGGGAGTCGCGGCTTAACGGTACAAGGCCCTCGTGCGCTCATGTATTCCACCCGGTCACGGCGTTGGAGCAGATCCTTGGTACCATGGAAGTTTTAGAAATTTCACCCATGGGCATCCTATGCACCCGGTATGCTCAACTAATATTTTCGGTGTCCAGACATACGGCCATCCACGAATACCCCTGTGGAGGCAAGGCCCTGATGAAGTAAGGGCGGATATCCACAAGCTATGCAATGCCAGATGCATGAATCACACAATCACCCATGCATCAATTCCAAGCATCCATCTCTTGGGGAGATAGCAACATGTCCTACACAATAACACAGCCATGGCCAATCATACCTCAACCAAGCATGCATATGATGCGTATGGGAGTGGCCCATGAAGATGAATAGGAGTGCCGATGAAGTGAAGATGAACTCTCTTCCTAACTATGAAGGGTCTAGGTACTTAACCAATTCCTCATAAGGAATACAACCTCTAGTGGGGGCCCATATACCTGAGGTAGCCCACGAGACTAAGGACCTAGACTAAGGACCACGAGACTAATGGCATAGGCCTAAATAGATGAAACAGGCCTAGCAAGGGTCTATGGTGGGTCTTTTACTACCTATAGAAGCCCATAGGCCTACCGTAGAGCCACCAATGTGGACATCCAACCACAATTGGTCCCCAAGAGTTAGCTCATCTCTAATTGATCATGGATCAAGGCCCAAGGCCCACGCAACATCAGAAATAAGAAACGGGCAGCCATAATCATATCACAAATACTCATGTTGGGCTTCAGAAAGGCGGCCCAAGGCCTATCTACAACATGGGTCCAAGGGAAACACACATAGCCCAACCCATATATACCGCTATGGGCCCATAAGGGAAAGGTTAGGGCCCAACATAAAGGCCACTGATCCCATATATTGTGATGGCCTAGTGGGCAGCCCATTGCTCAAACCACATGGGCAAATGTCATGCTCTTAGTCAAGTAAGTTGGGCCTACAACCCGGCCCAAGTATTAAAGTTGATTTGGTGGGCAACCAAGGGCCCATATACTTGTGTAATCCGGCCCACTAATCCAACACAATAGTATGGTAAAAATGGCCCAAGAGTTCAATGAGCCTATCTGGAAAGTTCTAGCCTAATTGGGCCTAAAGAGTTCAACAACTAGCTACATTCATGGACCCGATTAAATTCAACTGTGGTGGGCCTCAAAAGTGCATTTATCAAGCCCAACATTTAAGGAACCAAAGGTATAAATTATTCTCTCTAAGATCTTCACAATGTGGTGGGCCCCACTCCTCAAAATTTCAGCCCAAAGGCCAATCATAATTATAACAAGTTGCTGAATTTTTTTTAACCCAACAGGTTTATGGGCTTATTGGAGTCCAGTAATTGTTTCATTTGATTAGGACATCAGCCCAAGTGATCCAGTTATCAAGTCAGAGGGCCCCACCACATAGGGTTATATCATACTACAGAAGGGAGTAGGTGGGCCACACTGCTAGACCAAAGTCCAGCAGGTAGCCCACATGGGGCGTCCCATATGGGCCTGGGTATTTGGCCCAAACTAACCCAAATTTGCAGGCCGTACCACAGTCAGCTCGATTGTCCGTTGGGCCTAAAATTTTGCAGAGTGACACTTCTATAGGTGAGTCACACTCCCACAAAATTTTAGAATTTTTAAACATTTAAAAATATTTTAATTTATTTAAATGACACAGACTGTCCAGAAATTCGGACTGATCTGGACACCATATTGTAATGGGCCAGTCCAGCCACCACCATGGTATGTACAGGTGTCCATTGGCCCCAAAATTTTGTAGGTAGGTCCTAGCATGAGTGAAACACCTCTCTAAAAAATTTTATAATTTTTGAATACTCATAAATATTTTAATTAAATTAGGAATTTCAATCTGACCAGGAAGAGATGTTGCTGTCCATGCATTGTTTACCCAATAAGGTGGGCCCAACCTTCATCCAAGAGGGGGAAAACGGAGGTTTAGTATTTTATTCATAAAATAAAGTAAGGTGGGGTCCATAAAAGTGGCCCATCCCTCAGAGAAACCAAGCTGAAGTGTATGTTTTCCTTCCATACATGTGGGCTGGACAGCCTAACAAAGTGGACCGCCCACTCCTATGGGCCTCCTTTTTGGGTACCATTTCATAGGCCATCTGAGGTATGAACATCACACCTCACGGTGGGGTCCACACCTTCTCATTATACCCCATAATTATAAAGAAAATAATGGCAATCATGATCCAAAAATCCATGCCAAAGATTGAAATGACAGTCCATGCAACAGTCCAGGTTTTTGGACAGCAATATATGGCTGGACACATCAGCCTATATCTCAATAATCTCAGCCATAAAAAGGGTGTGTGGCCTTCCTCAGTGAGCCCCACATAAGTCCAAATCACATACTAGGACTAGGACACTTGCATGCATTGATTAAGGTGTCCAATGATCATAGAGTTAGGTGGTAAGAGCATCCCACCTTGCTGGATTTTTATTTTTATTTATTTTGGGACATCCAAGGCCCATTATAAATGGGCCATACACACATTATAATCCATACATCAGAGAAAAGAGAAGAAAGAAAGAGAGTAATCCGGCCATGGGGGTAGGGCCCCGCCACTAGTGGGCCCTCCCAAGAGTGAATCATACCCATACAACTACATTAATTGTACATACAACATAAAATCACTATATGCATGATCTATAATTGCTATGGATAGTTGGGATGCCATTCCAACATGATCTTTAGGGTCTAGATGACCTTAAGATGGAGTGGATCATTAAATACATCATGATGGGGTCCATAGAGAATTGCCCCATCATGGATCATTACATACACGTAGGATGGGCCAAAGGGCCACATCCATGGGATCAAATGGGATCCCCACCATTGATTGGTGGGTCTCATATGATCCATCTAGAAATAAAAATAAGATCAAATGGTAGAAAAGAAGATCAGCAATTACAATCACCCACCTTAATGGATCCCACTCCAAAGTTACATCAATCTTCTCTTTATGCTCCAAGGGACATGTTTCAATGAGTGAGATAGATTATTGAAGGTTAGATGGGAGGGGATTTGAGGGAGAAGGGGCTGGAGAAGAGAGAAAATGGGGCTGGATTTTTTTCTAAGAGAGAAAGAAAGAGAGAAGAGAGTAGAGAGAAATGAGAGGGAGAGTATGAAAATTTACTAGAAAAGAGAGAGAGGAAAAGTAATCATCACTCTCTCTCCTAGATAAGAGAAAAATCATCATAGCCTATGGTGATATAAACTATGTTGCTAGGCTAGAGTAGGGATGGGTAGTGTGTGGGTGGTGGTTGGTGTAGGATTTGGGGGTTTAGGTAGTGTATGGGTAGTGTGTGTTGGCATTTGCACAAAAGAGGGTGGCCACCTTGAAAAATGTACCCTCCACACTAGGTGGGCCACATGATCATGCTCAAAGGCTACAAATGAGATGCACATAACTTATGATCCACACATCGGATGGACACACAAGATGCATCGTTGGAACCGCGGCGACGATGCGGTCACAATGGCATAGGTATCAACTCGATCCGAGTCGGGTCTTCACGACTAGGCTCACGGATGACCGCAAACACTATCCAAGGGTTACGGGTCGTCGGGATTTGACCGGTAGGATCGCGGGATCAAGATGGACGGAATGCATACTCACACACACATATGCACACCTGCGAACTCGGGTCGGGTCTCACAATATCTTTCTTATATGTAGCCTGATTGAGGCGAGTAACCAGTCAAATTGACAGTATTGCTCATTAAATAGAGTGAATGGACCAGACATGTAAAATGTGCCAAATATTCTGGTTAAAATTGTGACCCAACTTACTGACCTCATGAGAACCTAAGAATTGATGTTAGTAAGTTTTGTGGGCCCCATCATGATGTGTGTTGAACATTAACACCGTGGATTTGATTTGTCCCCTTTAGGTTATGAGATATCTCAAAAATCATCGGTAAACGAAACTCAAGTGGGCCATACCATTTAAAACTATGTGAAGACATCTTAAAAAATATCAAAGCACTTAGTGGGGCCCACATGAGTTTTGGATGCGGTTGAAACTTGGTTTGACCCCTCGTCCAAGTGGGACACACATAATGAGTGGGTTGGATATGTGAATCACATTTAGGCAGGCCCAATATATGATTATGAATGTTTTAAGGAAACCTTTCTCCACTACATTTAAGTCAGATGTTTAAATCAAAATTGATCGAGGCGAGTAACTAGTCAAATTGAGGGTAATGATTCAGTAAAATAGAGTGAATGGACTAGACATGTAAAATGGGCCCATCATGATGTGTGTCGAACATCAACACCGTGCATTTGATGTCTCCCCTTTAGCTTATGAGATATCTCAAAAATCATTCTTATATGAAACTCAGGTGTTGATTATCATCTAAAACTATGTGAAGACATCTAAAAAAATATAAACAGTGCAATATTGGATGTCATACCATTTTGGGGCCACAAAAGTTTTGGATCAAGCTTTTTTTATTTTTCCCTTCATCTGGCCTTGTATGACCTAATCAACATATTGGATGTCAAATAAACAGTGCAGTAAGCCTTACGAGGATTTTAATGATGGATATTCAATTACTATTGATTTCATGTGGTGTGGTGCACCTAAGATTTATGTGGTGAGGTCCACTACAAATTTTTATTTGCCTCATTTTTTAGCTCATGACGTAAAATGATATCTTAAAATGGATGGACAGTGTGGATATAACAAATACATCATAGTAGGGCCCACAAAATTTGGTGGATGTTGGTCGGTGCTCTATGGGTCCCACCATGACGTATGTGTTTCATCCATGCCGTCCATCCATTTTTACAAATCATATTAGGGCTTGATGCCAAAAATGAGAGGGATATAAATCTCAGGTGGACCACACCACATGAAAACAATAGTGATTGGATATCCACCATTAAAACACTCCTAAGGCCCATTGTACTTTTTATTTGACATCCAATCTGTTGATTATGTCATATAGGCCCAGATGAAGGGAAAAAATATCAGATTGATCCAAAACTTTATATGGCCCCCTGTTGAGGGTCGAATATTGCATATTAGACCCTAGTTATTACTTATATTTTACGAACATGATACTGTTTAATGCCCTATTTAATCGTGTTTGTGATACAAGGTGCATTCACAAGCGTAGGACTGAAAAGGATGCTTAAAGCATGGATTTAACACTCTGATGACACCAAAGGAAAGGGATAGATCCTAGGGGACTAAGATCGAAGGATTTACACGTCAGATATCCTAGGAAATCAAGTCGTTCACATTAAAGAGGCCTTAAAGTCATCCAGTACATAAGATCATAAGGTTCCCACCATCCGTTTGACTTGAAACTATATATATGGCCCGAGGACCATAAATTAACCGTACACGTCAAAATTCATCTCTTAGATCAGTGCATAAGTGACCCAATGGGCAAGATCAGATAATAACCATTAAGAAAGCATCTTGGACATCCTTGGGCGATTGGGACCCAAACTAAACTGATGGAAAGAGCATGAAAAACGGTGGATATTTGCCAAATTTCACTTCTTTTGGACGGTGCAGTAGGGAGGAATGAACAATAGACTATTCTAACAGGGGGAGTGGCAAAGTTGTAAATAAACAAAATTCCATTCCATATGCATGCACATAAAGGATAACATACGGTTACTTCAATGGTGGGTAGTGCCTCATCACAGGTGGATAGTGTGGCCCACATAGAGTTCAGATATAGTTCATACTTTGACCCATGCGCTTACACATTACTGAGAAAATGATGAATGGAGTAGATCCCCGAGAATATCATCAGAAGTAGGCCCTACCTATTTTTTGAAGAAAGCATCCAAACAGTTCCCTTCTGGTGAAAAACGTCTAGTGACGAACGTGCTTACTACTAGGTTTTAACAGTGGGCCCCACACATCATCACTTTTCATGATCTGGACCAACCAATGTGTCCCATGGGGCAGCAACAACCTATGCTTGGGTGGCAGAAATGCACAAGATCGCGAAGATTGGTTTTCACCCCCCAAAAGGTTTTTAATGGTCGATGCTTCTTCAACACCGTTTCCTATAATGTGGTCTAGTTGAGATTGGGATATACCTCATTTTTTGTCTCATACCGTAAAATGAAATGTAAAAATAGATGGATGGCAATGATGAAACACATACATCATGGTGGGGCCCACAGAGCACTAACCACGTGACCCGCTCGTGAGACCGTGAGAGAGACTTGAAGTCTCTCTCGCTCTGTCCTCTCTCTCTCGCTCTCGCGCCCTCTCTCACTCTCTCACTCTCTATCCTCTCTCCATTGCGCCCTCTCTCTCTGTCTCTCTGTCTCTCTCGGTGCTCTCTCTCTCTCTCTCGTGCATCCCCTCTCTCTCTTTGTCTCTCTCGGTCCTCTCTTTCTCTCACGCATCCTCTAAAGCTCGATTGACCGTGATCGGGGCTCCAAGTCAAACAGGTATCTCTCTCTCTCTCTCTCAATCTCTCTTAATTTCAATACCAATTGAAACAATTTGGGGATTTAGGGATTTGGGGATTTGGGGATTTATGGATTTAGGGATTTGGGGATTTAAGGATTTGGGGATTTTGGGATTTGAGGATTTAGGGTTTAAGGTGGGCCCTACTGAGTTTACTTAGTACAATGAGGGCCTGTTTGGCGAGGCAGATTGGATGGTATTAGAGTGGATTACACGGATTTGAAGGTAATGCTAGCTGCGTCAGTGGATTGGTGCAAGATCTATGAGATTGCTATATCCCGAGATTGCTATATCCAGTCTGTTTAGCACACCTGGCCAATCCCGGGATTAAGCCTTCCAATCCTTTTCAATCCCTCGAACCAAACATGTCTCATGCAATTTTGTTGATAAACTTTTGCCCTTGGGATCTTCTAATAAAATTGATTTTGCTGATAGAAAAAAAAGTAAAGTAAAAAAAAAAGAATGAAAAGAAAAGAAAGAAAGATTGTATTTTCCTTAGCATTCATATTATAAATAATTTACCATGTTTGGGCTGAAAGGGTTAGCACCACGGTTCAGATTTTCAGTTTGCTCGACTGGAGGCTATTGGGGCTGATGGTTCAGTGATCTAAAAAGTTGATATATGGGCCCTGCTGTGGACTTGGAAGATCCTATCTGTATTTGGCCTTTTCCTGGTTGAATTTGCACAATTGCTATATTTTTTTCTCTTAACCATCTGTTGAAGGGTTAACATTCTTACAATCTGTGGGAGTTTGGTGCATAGGTCGTCCACTATGGGACCCATAATATCGACTACTTATAAGACTGAAAGGTGGCTGCAACCTGCCCCTACTTGTGCAAACCGGAAATGCAAAGGGAACTTTACATTTTTTTCAACCCAAACATTGTATAATAACTCTTCATATTATGAGTCTGGGTTTCAAATTGCTACTACGTTTCTAGTTGGGCTTGAAACTTGAAAGGAATGCAACTGCAATTTGAGGGCTAGGCTAGTTCCTTGCCATGAATACCTGGTATCATTATTATAATTTGACCATTCCATCTTAATTAAACTGAATGCTCCCAATCAAATTGACTTATGTGTCCAGATGTAGCCTGAGGTTGGTATTTAGAATTTGGTCCTTTCCTCTCTGTTGAGCTAATAATCATAGTTGAGTTCAATAGTGCAACTAAATGCAACCTGAGTTGTTTCTCTAACCATGGAATTTCAAGTGCGTTGCTTTGACATTGAAATCTCACATGAAGCAGTATGTTTTTTGGTGTCTTCACTTTCCAGCAATATTGTCAAATGGCATTAGCCATCTTGAGTGACCCAGGTTGCCTATGCGCATATTATATACTAAGGCAACTGTCACAAATGTGACTATTGGGGCAGTATGTTGTCACATACTATATGTGCTATGCTACTGCTTCAATTTTAAAGGGACCACAGCAGCTGCTTCTGCTGCTGTTGTTAGGTAATTATCTGACTATGATGATTAGAAGTGTCTTTCCTTGCAAAATATTCAATTTGGTCTAATCAACTCTTTTTGTGAAGTGTTGCTTGACTAGTATGGCTCTAAAACTATTCCTTATATTGTTATTTGGACTCATGGCTGAGCATTGGATGTTTAATTCATGCAGTGTCTTGTCGAGTACAATGCAGCATTAGCATCAATCTGCTTCATGTTTATGCTCGGATTTGTTGATGATGTCCTTGATGTCCCGTGGAGAATGTAAGTTCTAGTTTCATCCTTGATGGCTTCCATATGTGCTTGAGAAGCTTGACTCAGTCTTTTCCATTCTGGTTTCTCATTCTAGAGAATTTCACACTTTTAAACTATTTAAGGGCCATGAAAGTTTTAGATCAAGCTGATATTTGTGTCATTTCTGAAGGTCCATGAAAGAAAAAGAACTTGCCAGAATTTGGTATTGTCATTCAATGCATTGCGCTTCAAAGAGTCAATGACCAATGCCTGACAAATGTTCTTTTGAAGATAAATGCCAAGGTGAGCTGTCACTGAAATATCATGTCCCTTCCCTTCCCTCAAAGAGTGACAGTACTTGTTTCAATTTTCTTAGATGGATGATGAATGTATTTGCGAATGTAAATGAAAATAAAAACTTATAATATATATATATATATATATATGTTATCAATGGAGGATACCTTGTTTAGGGGGACATGAAATTCTTGTAGCTTATGGTATGGTGCCCCAATATTGGTTATATGTTACTAGTATGTAGTAGATAATACTAGGTTCAATAGTAGATAATAACCTAAACCTAAACCTATAACCTACACTTATAACCCAAACCTGTAACCTATAACCTAAACCTATAACCTAACCTAAACCTATAAGCTAAGCCTACACTTATAACCTAAACCTAAACCTATATCCTAAACCTATAACCTAAACCTAAACCTAAACCTAAAACCTAAACTTAAACCTAAAACCTAAATGTATTCTCAAATCCCTAAACCTAAACCTACACCTAATCTTAATCTCAACTCCTTAACCTAAACCTAAACCTAAACTTGAAAACCCAAACCTAAACCTGAACCCAAACCCAATTTCCTAAACCGAAACCTACACCTATTCTCAATTCCCTAAACCTTAACCTATAACCTAACCTAAACCTAAACCTATAACCTACACTTATAACTTAAACCTATAACCTTAACCTAAACTTAAAACCTAACCTAAACCTTAACCTATAACCTATAACCTAAACCAAAACCTCTATAACCTAAACCTAAACCTTAACCTATGACCTAAACTGTAATGCCCTGAAATTCGGGGGTCGAGCATAACTCAGCTCCCAAGTTTCAAAACATCACTTATGTAACATATTTAATGATGGATGTATGTTGGCTGTAAGAGTACATAAAACATGGAATAGATTAAGCTAAACTGCAAACATAATTCAGGGATAAGTGAAGGACGCAAGCGGAAAACTTAAAGAAATATATGTGTACATGTACAAGTCCCTAAAATACGTATACATGCCAGGTCATACTTACAAGTGTTGCAATCAAATATACAAGCATCAAATGACATTATCTATTCCAAAAGAAAATCCAGAATCCCCGCATATCAGGACATGACTCACAAGAACCCGCCTGAAAACTGCATAAAAGAAAATGCGGCATCATCATCCTCGAACTCCTGCTCTGCCTCAGGGGTCACATCAACATTTGCATCTAAGACAGAGTCTGGTTGGTGTTTAAACACTGCCCCAGAACGTGGGAGCGAGTGATCAACTCAGTGGAACAATACCGCAAAAGTTAATATATTATCAAATCAATCAAATAGTAATGATAAGGCAGTACAATCAAACATGTCCTAATTACTCTTGTTAATGCAAGGATGTATGTAGAATGATGCATGCCCTCACATTACTCCCTCAGCGTCTTCATCTTATGTTACGCATGACATCCTCCCGTAGTGCCAACGACTTCCACCCATATGCAGATGCGGTGCATGAACATGATTACCAAGTTATTATTAGTCCTTTCATACAGCAGGATTGGGAAGCTAAGGTACCTTCCTCATATTAATTTCCACACGGTGATCCATTCTAGGGTCGTCAGTCCTAGGCAATCTCATACGATCATATGGTTTTAGGTCACTGCAAAGGGCTCGTCACCAATCAATGCATGCCTATCATACCTTCGTTACTACTCTAAGGCTCATCGCCTTAATCCAGTATCAAGGTATGCTTGAGGTCACTACAAAGGGCTCGTCACCAATCAATGTAGGCCGACAACACGAATATAGTGTCCCATACCACCATAATCGGCTCACGAGTTTGGTTGCTCACTAGTCACTACAGGGAGGCTCGTCACCCCAGCGTAGGCAGACAGCTCGACCATGGTGTCCCATACCACCATGTCCGACTCATGAGTCTTAGCAGATCAAGGTACAATGGTTAACGGGATTTCATCAGTAAGTTTGGTATCCTAGATTCAAACAATAACGTCCATACATGGTGAACAAACATCGGACAATCGGGTTACTTGAGGAACTTAACTAGTACGAGCGCAAGTTGGGTTGAACGACATAGAGTGCGCAAACACTCCGTGTGGCCAAACCACTGTTGACAACTCTAATACGACTCGGGTTCGTCAAATCACATCCTTCGTAGCGAAAGCAACCTCAGCCACGAACTCAAGGCCGATTACCAATTTCCTGGACTATTTCATAGTCCCAAACACATTCCATTATAACAGATATGCATATACAATTTAGAACAGTAATGGAACAATAATTCAAATCATGTAGTATGTGAGCATTTGAAGAATATCAACTTAATATGGATTTACACATAAGTAATACTGGAAGTTAAACAACAAAGAATGTGACTTACATGTAGAAATCATACACACCAATAGGAGAGTTAAGAATCGCTTCTCAATGCCCGCAAATAGGATAATATATTACACTTTAGACCATTCAGACATTTCTACAAACACTTGGACTACATAGTTCAACATACATGACGTATGTTGGAATACACGCATTTGGATAATTCCTTTTGCCAAGGAGTTGACACACATACATCTAGCACAAGTACACGATAAATAATCATGGCAAGCACATGTTCATATTTTATACGTATACGATACTTCCTACATATACATAGAATACACAAATCTCAATATAACACATACATATCAGGAACGCAAAATAAACATAGCATTTGGCATGTGAAATTGCATCCATAACAAGAATAAGCCATTATCTGACATTGAAAGCCTTGAAAACCATAACCTATACGAATATAGTCTGCACCTTAAACCAGAAAACACACACCGAACTGATTCAGACGATATGTCTTCGTCAACGACGACTAGAGAACCTAAGACAAGAATAGAAATGAGATACATCAACACTTAGACTATTCTAAGCTCTAACACAGGTTAGGGTTTAATTAACTTACCCAAGAAGGAACTTAGAATCTCCGGAATAACAATTCAAAAGTGATGGTTTAAGGATGTAGAGTAATAGGGAAGAATCTTAAGATGATTCACCAACTTCTCTTTTACCTTCTCTCTCTTTTCCCCTCTCTTTCTTAGCTAGGGTTAGGAAATTCGCATGGAAAAGAGAGTGAGGGTTTTAAGGTCTTTATATAGGCCTAACATTGATGAAAATAACCCCAGGGCCAAGGTATACTTAGGTTATAACCAAATCAGGCCTCTCTCGATCCAATAGAGCACTTCCGGTGGTCGTTTTTCCATGTGCGGTCGGACTTAAGCTCACTGACCATGGATCTAGCTCAGGCTGAGTTTTCGTACCGATCGGATTCACAGATCAGCTGTGGTGGACCACACTCAATTCAACTGTCACCGAAACTCGATCAGGTCCACAAGCACTATGACATGCCTGGGCCATCTTCCCTGATTCAAGGGTGAAATTGGGTCAGAATCCAACGGTTACATTGCTTAAAATCGTCGCGCAAGCGACACGACTCAGATTTCATAAAATCATATTTAATTTCTCACTGTTCTCACACTCTTCACTCCGGACTCAATCAAATCAACCCAGGACATCATCTGGACTTGATTTTTGAGGTGATGGTCAAGTCCAACATGGTGACCATAACTGTTTAAGATCATCGCTATCGGACTTTCGGCGCGCGGTCCAGGTTCGATCCAAAGCTTCTAAAAATTCCCGAGAGCAACTGCATTTAGCGTTGAATCCTAATTTCAGAGTAACATAGCGCTAACAATTCTACAGGTTTTGAGTCCTGCAGATCAAATTTAAAGTGATTGATGCTAATTTCACAAGCAATCGAGTTTAGCGCTAATTAACCCACAAATAACTTTTAAGGAAAATAGAGGTAGTACTCGGGTCTTAGCACAAAATTTTTCGGGTCATTACATAAACTTATAACCGTAACCTAAACTTATAACCTTAACCTAAACCTATTCTCAAATCCCAAAACCTATACTTATAACCTAAACCTAAACCTTAACCGATAACCTAAACCTAAACTTATAACCTTAACCTATAACCTAAAACTATAATTATAACCTAAACCTATACTTATAACCTTAACCTAAACTTCAACCTTAACCTAAACCTATTCTCAAATCCCAAAACCTATACTTATAACATAAACCTAAACCTTAACCTATAACCTAAACCTATACTTATAACCTTAACCTAAACCTATTCTCAAATCCCAAAACCTATAACCTAAACCTAAAACTTAACCTATAACCTAAGCTATAACCTATAACCTATACCTACAACCTATAACCTAAACTCAATTCCCTAAACCTTAATCTATAACCTATAACCTATAACCTAAACCTATAAACTATAACCTAAACCTATAACCTAAACTCAATTCCCTAAACCTATAACCCATACCCTAACCTAAACCTATACTTATAACCTAAATCTATTCTCAAATCCCAAAACCTATAACCTATAACCTAAACCTGAACATAAACCCAAACCCGAACCTGAACCCGAATTCCTAAACCTAAATTACAACCTAAACCTTAACCTAAACCTATAACCTATAACCTAAACCTATAACCTAAACTGAAACCTATAACCTAAACCTGAACATAAACCCGAACCCGAACCCGAATTCTTAAACCTAAACCTATTCTCAAATCCCAAGACCTATACCTATAACCTAAACTTAATTCCCTAAACCTTAACCTACACCCTAACCTAAACCTATACTTATAACCTAAACCTATTCTCAAATCCCAAAACCTATAAGCTAAACCTAAACCCAAACCCGAACCTGGTTTCCTAAACCTAAACCTACACCTATTCTCAATTCCCTAAACCTTAACCTATAACCTAACCTAAACCTAAACCTATAACCTACACTTATAACCTAAACCTATAACCTTAACCTAAACTTAAAACCTAACCTAAACCTTAACCTATAACCTATAACCTAAACCTAAACCTAAACCTTAACCTATAACTTAAACTTATAACCTTTACCTAAACTTATAACCTTAACCTAAACCTATTCTTAAATCCCAACCAGAAACGATTTGAGATGACGTTCAATGATACTTTTTTAAATATGAAATTTGTGACCTTTAGTAGCTTGGTTAATTAAAAAGAACTACGTAGTGGCTTGATCCCAATCTGACTTTTGGATACATAGGAAGCCGTTCGTAATGTACTAGAATATCGATGCAGCCACAATTCTTTTTTCTCCTTTGAATTGTAACAAACTGTATCGGTTGCTTTTTTCTCTGTCATACAGGTTGTGGCTATCAAAGATATAATATCACCTCCTTATAGGGAAACATTTAATGATGTGTATAGGTAAATTCATTTTTTCTTATTCCTTATATTGTTTCCCAATTATATTTGTGTTGGTTTCAGAGTACAGGTAGCGATAGAAATTGTTGGTCAATTGTGGCTTATAGACAAAGGCATGAGTAACCAACAATACAAATATGAGAGGCCTTCCCTAAATATCCAGATGCTTTCAGATATATTTATGTTGTTTTTAAATGTATTAGCTCAAAATTGATGGAGTAGACCCGGATGTGTGTCAGAGCTATCCGGATGAGCGGGCGTCCCTAGAAGGTGGGAACCGCTGTTATGACTATGATGAAGCTGTCTATTTCCTATGGACAGCATTGGAGAGGCCTAGCCATTTGGACAGGCCGTGTTTATGTATTTGCTCGAAATTAATGGAGCAGACCTAGATGTGTGTCGGAGCTATCCGGAGGTTGAGCGGGGGTCCCTGGAAGGTGGGAACCACTGTTATGACCATGATGAAGCTGTCCATTTTCTATGGACAGCATTAGAAGGGCCTGGCCAATTGGAGCAGGCCGTGTTTATATCTGTATTTACAGGGACCACACCATTAACCTATAACCTAAACCTATTCTTAAATTCCAAAACCTATAACTACAACCTAAACCTTAACCTATACCTATACCCTAAACTCAATTCCCTAAACTTTAACCTACAACCTAACCTAAACCTATACTTATAACCTAAACCTATTCTCAAATCCCAAAACCTATAACCTAAACCTTAACCTAAACCTATAACCTATAACCTGAACCTATAACCTAAACTCATATCCCTAAACCTTAACCTATAACCTAACCTAAACCTATTCTCAAATCCCAAAACCTATAACTATAACCTAACCTAAACGTAAACCTATAACCTTAACCTAAACCAAAACCTATAACCTTAACCTAAACCTAAACCTATAACCTAAACCTATTCACAAATCCCTTAACCTATAACCTAAACCTAGACCTAAACCTAAACCTATAACATAAACCTATTCTCAAATCCCTAAACCTATAACCTAAACCTAAACCTATAACCTATAACCTAAACCTATTTAACCTATAACCTAAAACTAAAACTAAACCAAAACCTTGACCTAAACCTATAACCTAAAACCTAAACCTTAACCTAAAACCTAAAACCTAAACCTAAACCTAAAACCTAAACCTAAACCTAAACCTTAATCGATAACCTAAACCTTAACCTATAACCTATAACCAAAACTCAATTCCCTAAACCTTAACCTATAACCTAACCAAAACCTATAACCTTAACCTAAACATAAAACCTAAACCTAAACATAAACTTATAACCTAAACCTATTCTTATAACCTAAACCTATTCTCAAATCCCAAAACCTATAACCTAAACTTAAACATTAAACTAAACCTAAACCTATAACCTAAACCTAAAATCTAAACCTAAACCTACACTTATAACCTATAACCTAAATCTAAACCTAAACCTAAAACCCAAAGGTAAACCCGGTCTCTAACCCGAACCCAATTTCCTAAACCTAAACATTAACGCATTCTCAAATCCCTAAACCTCAACCTACACCTAATCCTAATCTCAACTCCCTAACCTAAACCTAAACCTAAACTTGAAAAACCAAACCTAAGCCTGAACCCGAACCCGATCCCGATTTCCTAAACTTAAACTTATAACCTTAACCTAAACCTATTCTCAAATCCCAAAACCTATAACTTAAACCTAAACCTAAACCTAAACCTTAACATATAACATAAATCTTAACCTATAACCCTAACCTATAACCTAGACCTATGACCTAAAACCTTAACCTATAACCTATAACCTAAACTTAAAACATATAACCTAAACTTAACCTAAACCTAAAACCTATACCTTAACCAATAACCTAAAACCTAAACTTGAAAATCCAGACCTAAACTCGATCCTGAACCCGAACCCAATTTCCTAAACCTAAACCTTAACCTATTCTCAATTCCCTAAACCTATAGCTTATAACCTAAACCTTAACCTAAACCTAAACCTAAACGTAAACCTATAACCTTAACCTAAACCAAAACCTATGCCCTAAAACCTTAACCTATAACCTATAACCTAAACTTATAACCTATAACCTAAACCTTAACCTATTCACAATTTCCTAAACCTATGGCTTACAACCTATACCTAAAAATTAACATAAACCTAAACCTAAACCTAAACCTAAACCAAAACCTTAACCTTAACCAAAACCTAAACCTAAAACCTAAAACCTAAACCTAAATCTAAAACCTAACTTTATTCTCAAATCCCTAAACCTAAACCTACACCTAATCCTAATCTCAACTCCCTAACCTAAACCTAAACCTAAACTTGAAAACCCAAACCTAAACTTTTAGCTTATAACCTAAACCTAAGCGTAAACCTAAACCTAAACCTAAACTTTAACCTAAACCTAAACCTATAACCTTAACCTAAATCAAAACCTATGACCTAAAACCTTAACCTATAACCTATAACCTAAACTTATAACCTATAACCTAACCTTAACCTAAACCTTAAACCTAAACCTTAGCTTATAACCTAAAACCTAAACCTTAAGCTAAAACCTAAATGTACTCTCAAATCCCTAAACCTAAACCTACACCTAATCCTAATCTCAACTCCCAAACCTCAACCTAAACCTAAACTTGAAAACGGAAACCTAAACCTGATCTTGAACCCGAACTCGATTTCCTAAACCTAAACCTTAACATATTCTCAATTCCCTAAACCTATAGCTTATAACCTAAACCTAAACTTAAACCTTAACCTAAACCTATAACCTTAACCTAAACCTAAACCTATAACCTATAACCTAAACCTAAATCTAAAACCTAAATGTATTCTCAAATCCTTAAACCTAAACCTACACCTAATCCTAATCTTAACTTCCTAACCTAAACCTAAACCTAAACCTAAATTTGAAAATCCAAACCTAAACCCGATCTCGAACCCGAACCCGATTTCCTAAATCTAAACCTTGACCTATTCTCATTTCCCTAAACCTATAGCTTATTACCTAAACCTAAACCTTAAGCTAAACCTAAACCTAAATCTTAACCTAAACCTATAACCTTAACCTAAAACAAAACTTATGACCTAAAACCTTAACCTATATCCTATAACCTAAACTTATAATGTATAACCTAACCTTAACCTAAACCTAAACCTAAACCTATAACCTAAATGTATTCTCAAATCCCTAAAACTAAACATACACCTAATCCTAATCTCAACTCCCTAACCTAAACCTAAACCCAATCCCGAACCCGAACCCGATTTCCTAAACCTAAACCTTAACCTACTCTCAATTCCCTAAACCTATAGCTTATAACCTAAACCAAAACCTTAACCTAAACCTATAACCTAAACCTAAACCTAAACCTATAACCTAAATGTATTCTCAAATCCCTAAACCTCAACCTACAGCTAATCCTAATCTTAACTCCCTTACCTAAACCTAAACCTAAACTAGAAAACCCAAACCTAAACCCGATCCCGAACCCAAACCCGATTTCTTAAACCTAAACCTTAACCTATACTCAATTCCCCAAACCTATAGTTTATAACCTAAACCTTAACGTTAACCTAAACCTAAACCTAAACCTAAACCTATAACCTTAACCTAAACCTAAAACCTATGACCTAAAACCTTAACCTATAACCCATAACCTAAACTTATAACCTATAACCAGACCTTAACCTAAACCTAAACCCTAAACCTTAACATATAACCTAAAACCTAAACCTAAAACCTAAATGTATTCTCAAATCCCTTAACCTAGACCAACACATAATCCTAATCTCAACTCCCTAACCTAAACCTAAACCAAAACTTGAAAACCCAAACTAAACCCGATCCCGAACCCGAACCCAATTTCCTAAACCTAAACCTTAACCCATTCTCAATTCCCTAAACCTATAGCTTATAACATAAACCTAAACCTAAACCTTAACTTAAACATAAACCTAAACCTACAACCTTAACATAAACCAAAACATATGACCTAAAACCATAACCTACAACCTATAACCTAACCTTTACCTAAACCTAAAACCTAAACCTTAACCTATGACCTAAAACCTAAACCTAAACCTAAAACCTAAATGTATTCTCAAATCCATAAACCTAAACCTACACCTAATCCTAATCTCAACTCCCTAACCTAAACATAAATCTAAACTTGAAAACCCAAACCAAAACCCGATCCCGAACGCGAACCCGATTTCCTAAACCTAAACCTTAACCTATTCTCAATTCCCAAAACCAATAGCTTATAACCTAAATCTAAACCTTAACCAAAACCTAAACCTAAACCTTAAACTAAACCTATAGCCTTAACCTAAACCAAAACCTATGACCTAAAACCTTAACCTATAAACTAAACTTATAACGTATAACCTAACCTTAACCTAAACATAAAACCTAAACCTTAACCTATAACCTATAACCTAAACCTAAACCAAAAACATAAATGTATTCTCAAATCCCTAATCTTAATCTCAACTCCCTAACCTAAACCTAAGCCTAAACTTGAAAACCCAAACTTAAACCCGATCCCGAACCCGAACCCCATTTCCTAAACCTAAACCTTAACCTATTCTCAATTCCCTAAACCTATAGCTTATAACCTAAACATAAACCTTAACCTAAACCTAAACCTAAACTTTAACTTATAACCTTAACCTAAATCAAAACCTATGACCTAAAACCTTAACTTATAACCTATAGCCTAACCTTAACCTAAACCTTAAACCTAAACCTTAAACTAAACCTTAACCTATAACATAAAACCTAAACCTTAACCTAAAACCTAAATGTACTCTCAAATCCCTAAACCTAAACCTACACCTAATCCTAATCTCAACTCCCTAACCTAAACCTACACCTAAACTTGAAAACCCAAACCTAAACCCGAACCCGATTTCCTAAACCTAAACCTTAACCTATTCTCAATTCCCTAATCCTATAGCTTATAACCTAAACCTAAACCGTAACCGTAACCAAAACCTATAACCTTAACCTATAACCTATAACCTAAACCTAAACCTAAAACCTAAATGTATTCTTAAATCCCTAAACCTAAACCTACACCTAATCCAAATCTCAACTCCCTAACTTAAACCTAAACCTAAACCTAAACTTGAAAACCCAAACCTAAACCCGATCCCGAACCTGAACCCGATTTCCTAAACCTAAAGCTTAGCCGATTCTCATTTCCCTAAACCTATAGCTTATTACCTAAACCTAAACCTTAACCTAAACCTAAACCTAAACCTTAACCTAAACCAATAACCTAAGCCTAAACCTAAACCTTAACCTAAACCAAAACCTATGACCTAAAACATTAACCTATATCCTATAACCTAAACTTATAACGTATAACCTAACCTTAACCTAAACCTAAACCTAAACCTATAACCTAAATGTATTCTCAAATCCCTAAACCTAAACATACACCTAATCCTAATCTCAACACCCTAAGCTAAACCAAAACCTAAACTTGAAAACCCAAACCTAAACCAAATCCCAAACCCGAACCCGATTTCCTAAACCAAAACCTTAACCTACTCTCAATTCCCTAAACCTATAGCTTATAACCTAACCCTAAACCTTAACCTAAACCTAAACCTAAACCTATAACCTAAATGTATTCTCAAATCCCAAAACCCAAACCTACAGCTAATCCTAATCTCAACTCCCTAACCTAAACCAAAACCTAAACTGGAAAACCCAAACCTAAACCTGATCCTAACCCGAACCCGATTTCTTAAACCCAAACCTTAACCTATTCACAATTCCCTAAACCTATAGTTTCTAACCTAAACCTTAACCTTAACCTAAACCTAAACCTAAACCTAAACCTAAAACCTATGACAAAAAACCTTAACCTATAACCTATAACCTATAACCTAACCTTAACCTAAACCTAAAACCTAAACCTTAACATATAACCTAAAACCTAAACCTAAACCTAAACCTTAAACCAAAATGTATTCTTAAATCCCTATACCTAGACGTACACCTAATCCTAATCTCAACTCCCTAACCTAAACCTAAATCTAAACTTGAAAACCCAAACCTAAACCCGATCCCGAACCCGAACCCGGTTTCCTAAACCTAAACCTTAACCTATTCTCAATTCCCAAAACCAATAGCT
Organism: Magnolia sinica; assembly: GCF_029962835.1. Taxonomy (NCBI): domain Eukaryota; kingdom Viridiplantae; phylum Streptophyta; class Magnoliopsida; order Magnoliales; family Magnoliaceae; genus Magnolia; species Magnolia sinica. Next base: position 61,749,573 of record NC_080579.1, read on the forward strand.
TATAACCTAAACCTAAACCTTAACCTAAACCTTAACCTAAACCTATAGCCTTAACCTAAACCAAAACCTATGACCTAAAACCTTAACCTATAACCTAAACTTATAACGTATAACCTAACCTTAACCGAAACCTAAAACCTAAACCTCGAGATATAACCTAAAACCTAAACCTAAACCTAAAACCTAAATGTAATCTCAAATCCCTAATCCTAATCTCAACTCCCTAACCTAAACCTAAACCTAAACTTGAAAACCAAAACCTAAACCCGATCCTGAACCCGAACCCGATTTTCTAAACCTAAACCTTAACCTATTCTTAATTCCTTAAACCTATAGCTTATAACCTAAACCTAAACCTTAACCTAAACCAAAACCTAAACTTTAACCTAAACCTAAACCTATAACCTTAACCTAAATCAAAACCTATGACCTAAAACCTTAACCTATAACCTATAACCTAAACTTATAGCCTATAACCTAACCTTAACCTAAACCTTAAACTTGAACCTTAACCTAAAACCCAAAACCTAAACCTTAACCTAAAACCTAAATGTACTCTCAAATCCCTAACCCTAAACCTACACCTAATCCTAATTCAACTCCCTAACATAAACCTAAACCTAAACTTGAAAATCCAAACCTAAACCCGATCCCAAACCCGGAACCGATTTCCTAAACCTAAACCTTAACCTATTCTAAATTTCCTAAGCCTATAGCTTATAACCTAAACCTAAACCTAAACCTTAACCTAAACCTAATCCTATAACCTATAACCTAAACATAAACCTAAAACCTAAATGTATTCTCAAATCCCTAAACCTAAACCTACACCTAATCCTAATCTCAACTCCCAAACCTAAACCTAAACCTAAACTTGAAAACCCAAACCTAAACCTGATCCCGAACCCGAACCGATTTCCTAAACCTAAACCTTAACCTATTCTGATTTCCCTAAACCTATAGCTTATTACCTAAACGTAAACCTTAACCTAAACCTAAACCTAAACCTTAACCTAAACCTATAACCTTAACCTAAATCAAAACCTATGACCTAAAACCTTAACCTATATCCTATAACCTAAATTTATAACATATAACCTAACCTTTACCTAAACCTAAACCTAAACCTATAACCTAAATGTATTCTCAAATCCCTAAACCTAAACATACACCTAATCCTAATCTCAACTCCCTAACCTAAACCAAAACCTAAACTTGAAAACCCAAACCTAAACCAAATCCCAAACCCAAACCCGATTTCCTAAACCAAAACCTTAACCTACTCTCAATTCCCTAAACCTATAGCTTATAACCTAACCCTAAACCTTAACCTAAACCTAAACCTAAACCTGTAACCTAAATGTATTCTTAAATCCTGAAACCTAAACCTACAGCTAAAACTAATCTCAACTCTCTAACCTAAACCTAAACCTAAACTGCAAAACCCAAACCTAAACCGGATCCCGAACTCGAACCCGATTTCTTAAACCTAAACCTTAACCTATTCACAATTCCCTAAACCTATAGTTCTATCCTAAACCTTAACCTTAACCTAAACCTAAACCTAAACCTAAACCTAAAACCTATGACAAAAAACTTTAACCTATAACCTATAACCTAAACTTATAACATATAACCTAACCTTAACCTAAACCTAAAACCTAAACTGTAACGACCTTGGAAATTTTTGTGCTAATCTTTCCTTAAGTAGTTGTTTTTAGGGTAATTAGCACTATACTTGATTGCTTGTGAAATTCGCATCAATCACTTTAAATTGTATCTGCATGGCTCAAAATTTGTAGATTAGTTAGCGCTATGTTACTCTGAAATCTGGGATCCATCGCTAAATCCAGTTGTTCTGGGGAATTTTTGGAAGATCTGGATCGGACCTGGACCGCGAGTCGAAAGTCCGATAGCGATGATCTTAGGCTGTTGCTGTCACCATGTTGGGCTTGACCATCACCTCGAAAATCAAGTCCATGTGATGTTCTGGGTCGATTTGTTTGAGTTCAGAGTGAAGAGTGTGAGAACGGTTGGATATTTAATAAGTTTTTATGAAATCTGAGTCGTGTCACTTGCGCGATGATTTTAAGTTATCTGACCGTTGGATTCTGACCCAATTTTACCCTCTGATCAGGGAAGGTGGCCCGGGCATATCCTAGTGCTTGTGGACCTGATCGAGATTCCGTGACCGTTGAATTGAGTATGGTCTGCCATGGCTGATCTGAAGAGCCGGTCGGTACGAAAACTCAGCCTGACCTAGATCCATGGTCAGTGAGCTTAAGTCCAACCTTTCGTGGTTATAGGCCCACCAGAAGTGCTTCGTTGGATCGAGAGAGGCTTACTTTGGTTATAACCTAAGTATACCTTGACCCTGGGGTTATTTCCATCAATTTGAGGCCTATTTATAGTCCTTAAACCCTAGCTCTCTTTTTCATACGAATTTTCTCTAACCCTAGCTTGGAAAGAGAGTGGAAAAGAGAGAGAAAGTGAGAGAGATAAGTTGGTGAATCATCTTGGATTCTTTCTTGTTCTTCTTCATCTTTGAACCTTCACTTTGAATCGTTATTCTAACGGTTCTGAGTTCCTTTTGGGGTAAGTTAACCTAACCCTAATCTGTGTTAGAGCTTAGATTAGTCTTGGTGTTGTTGTATCTCATTTCTATCCTTGTTTTAGGGTTTTCTATCGCCGTTGACGAAGACAACCCGTCTAAATCAGTTCGGTGTTTCTTTCTGGCTTAAGGTGCGGACTTTAAGTGTATAGGTTATGGTTTTCAAGGCTTTCAATGCCAGTTAGTGATTTATTCTTGTTATGGATGAGATTTCACATGCCAAATGTTGTGTTTACGTTGCTTTCCTGATATGCATGTGTTATATTGAGATTCGTGTATTCTATGTGTATGCATAAAGTACCGTATACGTATAAATATGCACTTGTGTTTGCCATGACTATTTGTCATGTATGTATGCTAAATGCATGTATGACAACTCTTTGGTAAAAGGAATTGTCCAAATGCATGTATTCTAACATATGTCATGTATGTTGTATCATGTATGCTAAGTGTTTGTAGAAATGCATGAATGATTTAATGTGTAACTTATTACACTAATTGCGGGCGTTGAGAAGTGATCCTCAACACTCCTATTGATGCACATGATTTCCTTTACGCAAGTTACATTCCATGTTATTTAATTTCAAGCATTTCTTATGCTTACATTTATGTTAAGTTGATATTCCTCAAGTGCTTGTACCATGATTTGAGTTGTTGTTCCATTACTGTTCTACATTCCATATGAATATCTATTGTAGTGTAATGTGAGTGGGACTATATATTAGTCCAGGAAGTCGGTAATCTGCCTTAAGATCGGGTTGAGGTTGCTTTCACCACGTAGGACGTATTAGACGAACCCGACCCGTATTAGAGTTGGCGGCAGTGGTTTGGCCACGCGGAGTGTTTGCGCACTCTATGTCACTCAATTCAACGTGCGCTCGTGCTGGTCAAGTTCGTTAAGTAACCCAATTGTCCGATGTATGTTCACCATGTATGGACGCTGCTGCTTGAATCTAGGGTACCGAACTTACCAGTGAAATCCTAATAACCATGGTACCTTGATCCGCTAAGTCTCATGAGCCGGACATGGTGGTATGGGACACCGTGGTCGAGCTGTCGGCCTACACTGGGGTGACGAGCCTCCCCGTAGTGATCAGTGAGCAATTAAACTCGTGAGCCGATTATGGTGGTATGGGACACTATATTCGTACTGTCGGCCTACATTGATTGGTGACGAGCCCTTTGCTACGACCTTAAATATATGATCGTATGAGATGTCTAGGACTGACGACCCTAGAATGGATCACAGTTTGGATGGTGATATGAGGAAGGTATCTTAGCTTCCCAATCCTGCTGTATGAAATGGACTAATAACAACTTGGTAATCATATCCATGCACCGCATTTGCATGTGCTTTGTAGATGTGGCGCACTTTGAGGTGGTGTCATGCGTAACGTAACATGAAGACGCTGAGGGTGTACGCGTGAAGGCACGCATCATTTTGCATACATCCCTGCATTAACAAGAGTACTTAGGATTTATTTAATTATTCTGCTCTATCATTACTGTTTGATTGAACTGATAACATGTTAACTAGTGCCTTATTATTCCACTGAGTTGATCACTCACTCCCACGTTTCTGGGGCGGTGTTAAACACCCACCAGACTCTGTCTTAGGTTCTAATGTTGCAGATGTTGATGCGATTTCTGAGGCAGAGCGGGAGATGGATGATGATGAGGCTGCCTTCTCTTATATGCAGTTTTCAGACGGGTTCTAGCGAGCCTTGGTCTGATGCGTGGGATGCTGGGATTATTTTTGAGAATTTAAATGATGTAACTTGATACTTATAATTTTGTTAAATAACACTTTCATACGACCTGGCTTGTATATGTACTTCAGGGATTTACACTTGTACACATATATTTCGATAAGTCTTCCGCTTGCTTTATTCACTTATCCCTGAATTATATCTGTGTTTTGGCTTAATTTATTCTATGTTTTATGCACTAATACAGTCAACATACATCCATCATTAAATATGTTGCATAAGTGATGTTTTGGAACTCGGGAGCAGAGTTATGCTCGACCCTCGAATTTCAGGGCGTTACATAAACCTTAACATATAACCTAAAACCTAAACCTAAACCTAAACCTTAAACCTAAATGTATTCTCAAATCCCTATACCTAGACCTACACCTAATCCTAATCTCAACTCCCTAACCTAAACCTAAATCTAAACTTGAAAACCCAAACCTAAACCCGATCCCGAACCCGAACCCGATTTCCTAAACCTAAACCTTAACCTATTCTCAATTCCCTAAACCTATAGCTTATAATCTAAACCTAAACTTAAACCTTAACCTAAACCTAAACTTAAACCTTAACCTAAACCTTTAACCTTAACATAAACCAAAACCTATGACCTAAAACCATAACCTATAACCTATAACCTAACCTTTACATAAACCTAAAACCTAAACCTTAACCTATAACCTAAAACCTAAACCTAAACCTAAAACCTAAATGTTTTCTCAAATCGATAAACCTAAACCAACACCTAATCCTAATTTCAACTCCCTAACCTAAACATAAACCTAAACTTGAAAACCCAAACCTAAACCCAATCCCGAACCCGAACCCGATTTCCTAAACCTAAACCTTAACCTATTCTCAATTCCCAAAACCTATAGCTTATAACCAAAACCTAAACCTTAACCTAAACCTTAACCTAAACCTATAGCCTTAACCTAAACCAAAACCTATCACCTAAAACCTTAACCTATAACCTAAACTTATAACATATAACCTAACCGTAACCTAAACCTAAAACCTAAACCTCAATCTATAACCTAAAACCTAAACCTAAACCTAAAACCTAAATGTAATCTCAAATCCCTAATCCTAATCTCAACTCTCTAACCTAAACCTAAACCTAAACTTGAAAACCCAAACCTAAACCCGATCCCGAACCCGAACCCGATTTCCTAAACCTAAACCTTAACCTATTCCTAATTCCTTAAACCTATAGCTTATAACCTAAACCTAAACCTTAACCTAAACCTAAACCTAAACTTTAACCTAAACCTAAACCTATAACCCTAACCTAAATCCAAACCTATGACATAAAACCTTAACCTATAACCTATAACCTAAACTTATAACCTATAACCTAACCTTAACCTAAACCTTAAACCTGAACCTTAACCTATAACCTAAAACCTAAACCTTAACCTAAAACCTAAATGCACTCTCAAATCGCTAACCCTAAACCTACACCTAATCCTAATCACAACTCCCTAACATAAACCTAAACCTAAACTTAAAAATCCAAACCTAAACCTGATCCCAAACCCGAACCCGATTTCCTAAACCTAAACCTTAACCTATTCTAAATTTCCTAAGCCTATGGCTTATAACCTAAACCTAAACCTTAACCTAAACCTATAACCTTAACCTAAACCTAATCCTATAACCTATAACCTAAACCTAAACCTAAAACCTAAATGTATTCTCAAATCCCTAAACCTAAACCTACCCCTAATCCTAATCTCAACTCCCTAACCTAAACCTAAACTTGAAAACCCAAACCTAAACCCGATCCCGAACCCGAACCCGATTTTCTAAACCTAAACCTTAATGTATTCTGATTTCCCTAAACCTATAGCTTATTACCTAAACGTAAACCTTAACCTAAACCTAAACCTAAACCTTAACCTAAACCTATAACCTTAACCTAAATCAAAACCTATGACCTAAAACCTTAACCTATATCCTATAACCTAAATTTATAATGTATAACCTAACCTTTACCTAAACCTAAACCTAAACATATAACCTAAATGTATTCTCATATCCCTAAACCTAAACCTACACCTAATCCTAATCTCAACTCCCTAACCTAAACCTAAACCTAAACTTGAAAACCCAAACCTAAACCCAATCCTGAACCCGAACCCGATTTCCAAAACCTAAACCTTAACCTACTCTCAATTCCTTAAACCTATAGCTTATAACCTAAACCTAAACCTTAACCTAAACCTATAACCTATAACCTATAACCTAAACCTATAACCTAAATGTTGTCACAAATCCCTAAACCTAAACCTATAGCTAATCCTAATCTCAACTCCCTAATGTAAACCTAAACCTAAACTGGAAAACCCAAACCTAAACCCAATCCCAAACCCGAACCCGATTTCTTAAACCTTAACCTTAACCTATTCTCAATTCCCCAAACCTATAGTTTAAAACCTAAACCTTAGCCTTAACCTAAACCTAAACCTAAACCAATAACCTTAACCAAAACCTAAAACCTTAACCTATAACCTATAACCTAAACTTATATCTTATAACCTAACCTTAACCTAAACTTAAAACCTAAACCTTAACTTATAACCTATTACCTATAACCTAAATTTATAACCTGTAACCTAACCTTTACCTAAACCTAAAACCTAAACCTTAACCTAAAACCTAAACCTAAACCTAAAACATAAATGTATTCTCTAATCCATAAACCTAAACCTACACCTAATCCTAATCTTAACTCCCTAACCTAAACCTAAACCTAAACCTGAAAACCCAAACCTAAACCCGATCTTGAACCCAAACCCAATTTCCTAAACCTAAACCTAAACCTTAACCTATTCTCAATTCCCTAAACCTATAGCTTATAACCTAAACCTAAACATAAACCTAAACATAAACCTAAACCTAAACCTAAACCTAAACCTATAACCTATAACCTAAAACCTAAATGTATTCTCAAATCCCTAAACCTAAACCTACACCTAATCCTAATCTCAACTCCCTCACCTAAACCTAAACCTAAACTTGAAAACCCAAACCTAAACCCGATCCTGAACCCGAACATGTTTCCTAAACCTAAACCTTAACCTATTCTCAATTCCCTAAACCTATAGCTTATAACCTATACCTAAACCTTAACCTAAACCTAAACCTAAACCTAAACCTTAACCTAAACCTAAACGTAAACCAAAACCTATGACCTAAAACCTTAACCTATAACCTATAGCCTAAACTTATAACATATAACCTAACCTTAACCTTAACCTAAAACCTAAACCTTAACCTATAACCTATTACCTAAAACCAAAACCTAAACCTAAAACCTAAATGTATTCTCAAATCCCTAAACCCAAACCTACACCTAATCCTAATCTCTACTCCCTAACCTAAACCTAAACCAAAACTTGAAAACCCAAACCTAAACCCGATCCCGAACCCGAACTCAATTGCTGTAATAATGTATCCCAATCACATGGCAACAAATAAAAATGTATCCCTTTTAACACATGCCCCTTTTTACAAAGCTTTAATTTTTGTTGTTGTTTCTATTAACTTGAATTGAAAAACTTTTTTTGCATTATTTGCTTGCATTAGTTTTATTTTAATGATCAGTTTTATTTTTAAAAAGTGCCCACTTTTTTGATTCTGAATTATAATGTTTTGTTGGTTGAATATTTTTTTATTAGATGAAAGACACAAAAAGAAAATTATTGCTGATTTTTCCTTTTTTATTTAAGATGTTAAACTTTTATGTATTTATGCGTGGATGAATGTAATGTGGTTAAGATTGTTGTGTTTGGATGGATGTAGTTTATGTTTGGATGAATGTAGTTTATTTTTAGATGGATTTACATAGTTTGGGTTTAGATGGATGTGAATGTGAATATGATGAAATATATTATATAACGGGTGTATATCAGGAAGAATACGATAAAATATATTGTAATAGGTGTATATTGACCGTCTTAAATTTGAAAATTTCTGACGGCTCTAGGCTGTCCATATTTTTCTAAATATTTAAATATGAGACGGTCGAAGACCGTCATTTTAAGGGTCATAAGAAACGGTTCATAGCAGTCCTTTTTAAGGACGGTCCATAACCGTCCTTTTAAAGGACAGTCTATAACCGTCCTTTTGAGGCTCATAAGAGATGGTTCATAGTAGTCCTTTTGAAGGACGGTCCATGACCATCCTTTTAAGGGTCATAAGTGACGGTTCATGACAGTCCTTTTTAAGGATGGTACATGATCGTCCTTTTTACAGACGGTCTATGACCGTCCTTTTAATGGTCATAAGAGAAGGTTCATGACAGTCCTTTTTAAGGACGGTCCATGGACATCCTTTTTACAGACGTTCCATGACCGTCCTTTAAATGTCAATAAGAATGACGGTTCATGATCATCCTTTAAGTAATACGACGCCTCAAAATATGATGGCCCATGCGATAGTCCATGACCGTCCTTTTTTAGTCATTTGAGACGGTTTTCAACCGTCCTTTTTTCGTTGTTTTGGCATAGTGATATAAAACCAGCTACGCTTTATAGACAGAATGTCAGGCAGTCAAGAAGCAATATATTCATAGGATGTGTAGCGGAAATGAGGATATTGAAGTGGATGAGTGACAAGCTAAGGAAGGATAGATTTAGAAATGAATGCTTTATGTATAGTATGTTCGGCAATCAAGAAACAACACCTTAGTAGAATGAGTGTAGCTAGATGTGGATGTGGAAGTGGATGAGTGGCGAGATGAGGTAGGGTATAATTCGGAATGAATGAATTTTTCAAACTTATAAGTAATGCCAAGAGGTAGGAAGATGAGGGAAAGTCATCACGATTACCAGAAAAATTTATTAAAATTTTAGAAGTGACAGTTGTCGAAACTAATGATTCATCATTAAGTTTAAAAATGTCCATATTTATTATAACTCCTCTTATATTTTTAGTATTTAAATTATTTTAAAATTTTTTTATGATGATTTATCATTAAGTTTCAAATCTTTTCAAAAACTTTCATATCATTTAGAGTTGTAAATAAATTATTAAAATTCTAGGACAAACAGCTGTCCGAAATTAATAATTTTTAGATAGTTGGCATAACATATTAATTTTAACTATATTATAATTTTTATTTTATTTTTTTCTTATTTTAATATAAAACTAGACTTGTTAATCTTCAATCTGGCTTTTGAATCACCTAAATCAGAGTTATATCAAGAAAGATATGAATTTTTGAAGTCAGGCTAAAATATGGAGAAAACGGGCCACCCGGCCCGCTGGACGGTCTGGCGTTGGCTACGCCCGCTGGGCATGGCGACGCCTAGCCCTTGGAGGGTGCACCTTGCGATGGTCATATCTCGCAAACCGGGGTGAGTTATTCAATGTGACATATATGAATTTAGGGTAGGAGAAGCCGATCTACGCAATGAACCTATCTATTTCACAAAATCCCTCCCTTTTAGAGGCCAAAAATCTAATTTTCCTACATTTCTAGTAATTCCAGTAAATTTTTGTTTACCCCTAATTCTCTATCCTTGAATAGGTCGAAACTACTAAGTTCGGCCCGGTATTAACTCATTTGGTCTAAGAGAATGGGTTTGTTCACCCAAATCTTTCGATTTCTGGCTCGCTCCTAACAATGTACTGGGAAAAATTAAGGAATAGAGTGATGGCCGGTGAAGATTCTAAAGTGATAGATGGGAGAGGAAATTTAGACTTAAGCCTATTTGGCAAGTGACATTTAGTTGTACTAAATGGGGTTACAATGCTACTCCCAACTCAAGATTTGGGAATGACATGTCTAGAATGGGTGTGGGACGAGATTTAAAACTTATTTCATAGGCTTTGTAGAATGACCCTTGTGTAGGAAGGTGTGATATGAGATATCCAATGTAATGCCCTGAAATTCGGGGGTCGAGCATAACTCAGCTCCCGAGTTCCAAAACATCACTTATGCTACACATTTAATGATGGATGTATGTTGTCTGTATTAGTGCATAAAACATGGAATAGATTAAGCCAAATAGCAAATATAATTCAGGGATAAGTGAAGAAAGCAAGCGGAAGACTTATAGAATCATATGTGTACATGTGCACATCCCTGAACTACATATACATACCCGGTCGTTCTTCAAGTGTTGCTATCAAAAATTATAAGTATCAAATTACATCATTTAATTCTCAAAAGAAATCCCAGCATCCCGCGCATCAGAACAAGGCCACTAGAACCCATCTGAAAACTGCATAAAAGAGAATGCAACCTCATCATCATCAATCTCGCGCTCTGCCTCAGAAGTCGCATCAACATCTGTAACTTCAGCAACTAAGACAGGGTCTGGTGGGTGTTTAACACCGCCCCAGAACGTGTGAGTGAGTGATCAACTCAGTGGAACAATAAAGCAAAGGTTAACATGTTATCAGTTCAATCAAGCAGTAATGATAAAGCAGAACAATTAAACATGTCCTAAGTACTCTTGTTAATGCAAGGATGTATGAAGAATGATGCGTGCCCTCATGCGTACACCCTCAGCGTCTTCATCTTACGTTACGCATGACATCGCCTCAAAGTGCGCCACGTCTACAAAGCACATGCAAATGCGGTGCATGAACATGATTACCGAGTTATTATTAGTCATTTTCATACAGCGGGATTGGGAAGCTAAGGTACCTTCCTCATATCACCATCCAAACAGTGATCCATTCTAGGGTCGTCAGTCCTAGACAATCTCATATGATCATACGTTTTCAGGTCGTTGCAAAGGGCTCATCACCAATCAATGCACGCCTATCATACCTTCGTTACTACAATAAGTCTCGTCACCTCAATGCGGTATCCAAGCATGCTCGAGGTCACTACAGAGGGCTCGTCACCAATCAATGTAGGCCGACAGCACGAATATAGTGTCCCATACCACCATAATCGGCTCACGAGTTTGGTTGCTCACTGGTCACTACAGGGAGGCTCGTCACCCTAGCGTAGGCCGACAGCTCGACCACGGTGTCCCATACCACTATGTCCGACTCATGAGTCTTAGCGGATCCAGGTACCATGGTTAATAGGATTTCATCAGTAAATTGGGTACCCTAGATTCAAACAGTAGCGTCCATACATGGTGAACATACATCGGACAATCGGGTTACTTGACAAACTCGACTAGCACGAGCGCACGTTGGGTTGAACGACATAGAGTGCACAAACACTCCGCGTGGCCAAACCACTACCGACAACTCTAATATGACTCAGGTTCGTCTAATCACGTCCTACGTGGCGAAAGCAACCTCAGCCACGAACTTAAGGCCGATTACCGATTTCCTGGACTAATGCATAGTCCCACACACATTCCACTACAACAGATATTCATATCTACAATTTAGAATAGTAATGGAACAACTCAAATCATGTAGTACGCAAGCATTTGAAGCATATCAACTTAACATAGATTTAAGCATAAGTAAGACTTGAAATTAAACAACAAGGAATGTAACTTGCATGAAGGAAATCATACACACTAGTGGGAGAGTTGAGAATCGCTTCTCAACGCCCACAAATAGTATAATATATTACACTTTAGATCATTCAGGCATTTCTACAAACACTTAGAATACATAGTTCAACATACATGACGTATGTTGAAAATACACACATTTGGACAATTCCTTTTACCAAGGAGCTGTTGCACATACATCTAGCATAAGTACATGATAAATAATCATGGCGATTACATGTTCATATTTTATACGCATACGGTACTTTATACACACACATAGAATACACAAATCTCAATATATCTCATGCATATCAGGAACGCAAAATAAACATGACATTTGGCATGTGAAATCTCATCCATAGCAAGAATAAACCATTCACTAGCATTGAAAGCCTTGAAAACCATAACCTATACGATTAAAGTCCGCACCCTAAGCCAGAAATAGAACACCGAATTGATTCAGACGATATGTCTTCGTCAATGACGATAGAATAACCTAAGGCAAGAATAGAAATGAGAGACAACATCACAAAGACTATTCTAAGCTCTAACACAGATTAGGGTTAGCTTAACTTACCCAAAGATGAACTCAGAATCGCCGGAATAACGATTCAAAGTGAAGGTTTAAGCATGAAGGAGAACAAGAAAGAATTTAAGATGATTCACCAACTTCTCTCTCACATTCTCTCTCTTTTCCTCTCTCTTTCTTAGCTAGGGTTAGGAAATTCGTATGGAAAAGAGAGTTAGGGTTTTAAGGTCTATATATAGGCCTAACATTGATGAAAATAACCCCAAGGCCAAGGTATTCTTAGGGTATAACCAAAACAAGCCTCTCTCGATCTAACGAAGCACTTCCGGTGGGCCTAATACCATGAAAGGTCGGACTTAAGCTCACTGACCATGGATCTTGGTCAAGCTGAGTTTTCGTACCGACCGGATCTTCAGATCAGCCGTGGCGGACCACACACAATTCAACGGTCACTGAATCTCGTTCAGGACTATAAGCACAAGGACATGCCTGGGCCACCTTACCTGATTAGAGGGTGAAATTGGGTCAGAATCCAACGGTCAGATTGCTTAAAATCGTCGCGCAAGCAACACGACTCAGATTTCATAAAATCTTACTTAATTTCCAATCGTTCTCACACTCTTCACTCCGAACTCAAACAAATCGACCCAGAACATCACATAGACTTGATTTTTGAGGTGATGGTCAAGCCCAACATGGTGACCGCAACAGCCTAAGATCATCGCTATCGAACTTTCGATGCGCGGTCCAGGTCCGATCCAGATCTTCCAAAAAATCCCAAGAACAACTGGATTTAGCGATAGATCCCAGATTTCAAAGTAACCTAGCACTAACTAGTCTACAAGTTTTGAGTCATGCAGATCAGATTTAAAGTGATTGATGCAAATTTCACAAGCAATCGAGTTTAGCGCTAATTACCCCAAAAAGCTACTAAGGAGAAATAGAGATAGTACTTGGGTCATGGCACAAAATTTTCAGGGTCATTACAATCTACCCCCCTTAAAGAAAATTTCATCCTCGAAATTCATACCTTCTCATATTCCTCAAGAATCTGAGGGTAGCTCTTCCTGACCTCAACTTCAGATTCCCAAGTAGCCTCTTCCTCACTATGATGTGTCCATAGCACCCTCACAAGAGGGATAACCTTGCTATGCAATACCTGCTCCTTCCTGTGGAGAATACGCGTCGGTCGTAGTACATAAGTGGCATCCTCACTCAACTGCACCTACTCCCAACTGATAATATTCGAAGGATCAGGAACGTACTTCTTCAGCATAGAAACATGAAATATGTTATGCACGCCCGCAAGAGGTGTGGGCAAAGCAAGGCGGTATGCTACCGCTCCCACTCGATCCAGAACTTGAAATGGACCAATAAATCTCGGCGTCAGCTTCCCCTTCTTACCGAACCGCAGAACTCCCTTCATAGGAGAGACCTTCAGAAAAACATGGCCTCCAACCTCAAACTCAAGCGATCAACGCCTCGTATCAGCATAACTCTTCTGCCTACTCTCGGCTGCCAAGAGTCGACGTCTAATGATGTCAACTTTCTCTGAAGTCACCTGCACCAACTCTGGGCCAAGCAAACTATGCTCACCAACTTCTACCCAGCAATGCGGTGCTCTGTACGGGCAACCATACAACGCCTCATAGGGAGTCATGCCGATACTCGCCTGGAAACTGTTATTATACGCGAACTCTGCATACTGAAGACAATCATCCCAACTGTCCTTGAAATCCAAAACACAAGCTCGCAACATGTCTTCCAGGACCTGATTCACGCGTTCCGTCTACCCATCTGTTTGCGGATGAAATGCGGTGCTGAAATTCAATTTCACACCCATCGCTTCTTGTATACAAGTCCAGAAGATAGATGTGAAACGCGTGTCTCTATTGGACACAATCTCCAAGGGAACTCCATGCAGACACACTATCTCCTTGATATATAACCTAGCCAACTCGTCTGCAGAGTTTGTGAATCTGTTAGGTAAGAAATGAGCCGACTTCGTCAATCGGTCGATGATCACCCAAATAGAATCATATCCCTTCTTCGTTCTCGGCAACCCAGAAATAAAATCCATAGAGATGAATTCCCACTTCCATTCTGCTATGGGCATAGGCTGCAGCAGCCCAGGAGGTCGGCGATGCTCTGCCTTGACCTGCTGGCACGTGAGATAACGACAGACAAACTCAATAATATGGACCTTCATATTGTCTCACCAATAAGATCTCCTCATATCCTGATACATTTTCGTGCTACCTGGATGCATCGCAAGCTTAGAACTATGGGCTAACTCAAGAACCTCCCGTCTCAAGTCAGGGATGTCAGGAACATATAACCGGCCACGAAAACGTAGGCCCTCATCAAAACTAACACTCCAGTCGGAGTTCTCATCTGTACCAACCCGCTTCCTCATCTTCACCAAAAGCTCATCATCTGCCTGAGATGCAACGATCCTCTCGTCGATAAGGGGCTGTACACGAATGTGTGCGATAACCTCATACAGCTCAGCCACCGTAAGCTTCTGCTCAAAATCTTGCACGAACTCCAACATATCCCACTCTGTTATCATCAGCGGAGCCGCAAACTCAATAGCCTTCTTACGACTCAACGCATCTGCCACAAGGTTCGCCTTACCCGGATGGTAAGAAACATCGAACTTAAAGTCCTTCAATGTTTCCATCCATCGGCGCTGCCTCATATTCAAATCATGCTGTGTGAAAATATACTTAAGGCTCTTGTGGTCGCAAAAGAGCTCGAACTCCTCACCATAGAGGTAATGTCTCCAAAGCTTTAATTCAAAAATGACAGCTGCTAATTCCAAGTCATGCGTAGGGTAATTCTCTTCGTGTTTCCTCAACTGACGCGAAGCATAAGCAATCACCCTGTCCTTCTGCATAAGGACACAACCCAGACCAACGCGAGAGGCATCAGTATATATAATATACTTAACCCCTTGCTCTGGCAATACTAGCACAGGGGCGGACGTCAACTTGTCCTTCAGCTCCTGAAAAGCTAACTCCGCCTTCTCATTCCAAGCAAACTTCAAATCCTTCCGTGTCAACTGCGACAACGGTCTGGCAATCTTCGAAAAGTCTTGAATGAAGTGTCGATAATAGCCTGCAAGATCCAGAAAGCTCCTTACCTCAGTAACTGAACCAGACTGCTTCCAATCCTGCACTACAGCTACCTTGGCAAGATCGACAGCTATCCCTTCCTTGGACACCACATGTCCCAGGAACTTGACTTTCTCTTTCCAGAAATCACACTTCTTGAACTGCGCAAAGAGATGATTCTTCCTAAGAGTATCCAAAACTGCTCTTAAGTGCTCCTCGTGTTCTTCCCGACTCACAGAATAAATCAAGATGTCATTAATAAAGACAATGATGAATAGGAATAAGAATGGCCGAAACACTCTGTTCATCAAATCCATGAACACGGCCGGTGCATTCGTAAGACCGAACTACATCACAAGGAACTCATAGTGACCGAAGCTAGTCCTGAAAGCGGTCTTCTGCACGTCCTCATCCTTGATGCGCAACTGATGATACCCTAACTGCAGATCAACCTTCGAAAAGTACCGAGCCCCCTTCAACTGATCAAACAGATCATCAATCCTGGGCAAAGGGTACTTATTCTTCATAGTTACCAGATTCAGCCTGCGATAATCAATACATAATCGCAAGGACCCATCTTTCTTCTTCACAAACAAGACAGGTGCTCCCCAAGGAGACACACTAGGCCGAATAAAACCCAAATTCAACAAACTATCTATCTGTTTCCTCAACTCCTCCATTTCACTCGGAGGCATACGATAGGTGGGCAAAGAAATGGGCGCCGCACCAGGCATGAGATCAATGGTAAAGTCAATCTCACGCTGAAGAGGTAATCCAGGAATCGACTCAAACACATCTTCAAATTTCTGAACTACCGGCGTGCTAACTAACGCCGAATCAACCATACTCTCCAACAGAGAAGTATAATAATCAAGACGAAAAGGGTAACTAACCTAAACTGGGAAAGTAACTGTCTCGCCCTCAGGTCCATGGATTGTCACTGACCTTGCTTCACAATCAATCTCAGCTCGCATCCTCATGAGCCAATCCATACCCATAATAACATCGTAATGATAAAGAGGTGCGACAAAGAAATCAACACGGATCGATCCACTTCCTAGATCAACCAAACAATCCATACAACACTTGTTCATTGCAGAGGAAATCCCCCGTAGCGGTAGTAAGCGTCACTCCTTGCATAGAAACAGTGCTCAAACCCAAACGCCTAACTGCCGCATAAGATATAAGAGAGGTAGTGGACCTTGTATCTACCAACATAGAAACGGGAATACCTTCAATGTGTGCTGTCACTTCGAAGGACCTCGGCACCAAGTCAGACATAGGCGCTTCAGCTGAGAGCGCATGAACTCGAGCCTGCTGCTGACGATTCGGCAGAGGAACAATGGGCCACTGAGGTGGCCTGAAGCTAGGTACAACAGGTCTGAAGGATGGATGATCTGGCGCTGATCGAAGAGGTGGAGGAGAAATAACCTAAGGCATCGGACAGCTAATCCTCTGCGGTGGAGTAAAACCACTGGCCCGCATATGTGAAAAGTAAAAACGATCCAGATGCCCCATCTTCCCACAATACGAACAACGAAGATTAGCTCGCATCTGCTGAGCGAGCGGCGCTGAACGTCTAGGAGGAGAATCTGCCCACGGCCTCTTACTGAGAAAAGGTGCACCCTGAAAGTTCGGTCATGGCCTAGGAACCATCGGTGCTCGCATACGGGACGACCTGTCGCCGTCCTGCTCTGCTTACAAGGACATGCTCACCAACTCCGCATAAGAAGAAATGCTAGCACAGCATATCTTCGATCGGATCTCAGGCCTCAATCCCTCAGAAAAGCGCCGCATCCTCATCGGCTGATCATCTAGAATCAAAGGCACATACCGACCTAGCTCAGTGAACCGGTTCTCATACTCCGTCACCGACAGCCCTCCCTGGTGGAGGTGAAGGAACTGACTCTCCTTCTCATGTCGGTACGTAACCAGGAAATACTTCTTATGGAAGCGTGCCTCAAACACCTACCACGACCACTCAAATCCTTCCTCGACAGTGTGAAGAACACTGTCCCACCATAGACTGGCTTCCTTCTCAAACATGAAGGAGGTAAGCTTAACCTACTCAACCTCAGAGCAATGCAGTGGTCTCAGCATCTTAGAGATGCGATCGATCCAATACTCGGCCTCCTCGGGTCTATGAGAACCAGCGAATGTAGGAAGTCGTAAGCGATGGAATCGCTCAAAAGTGCCACTCGCACTGGCGCTTCCAAATGGAGGCATAGGTGAAGCAGGAGGAGTCGCCCCCACTGACTGAGCAAAGATGCCAGCCATGGAAGATAGGAACTCCTGCTGCTGCTGCTAGTGCTTGTGCTGAATCTGCTGCTGCTGCATCAACAGCATCATCTGCTCAAACCTATCAGACGGTAGAGCAGATGAAGATGCATGGCTCAGCTCAGGAACCGAAGGCGTGACTGGAGGAGCCATAGGTGTCTGCCCAGCACCGGCATGAGACGGGCCGGCCTGTGGATCCGTCTGGCTATCGCTCAAGGGAGGAACCCCAGCAAGCGACTCAACCAAGGAGAGACGGGATGAAGTCTTCGAACCCTTAGGAGGCATACCTACATTCAACAGAGGATGCAACCTGTAAGATTCTACGTCGACATAATCCATCCAGACAACATTCACAGCACAACTTCAAAGATAAACAACATGCATTCCATTAAACAAAATTGTCGCAATACAAGTAGTGCAACATGACATGAATCATGACAGGGAAAGCATGTGAACTACAACTTCTAACACTTCAAACAACCACAAACAACTACAAACAACTTCCAACTATAAAGCCAACAACGGCTACACACAGAAAGAAAACAACAAACAAAGCAAAGGATGACTACAACGACAACTACTCGTCGGAATCAGGAGATGGAAGTGGGGCACCCTTATCCTGCAAGCAACACATGATAGACTTCAGAGTTCGAGTCACCCTCTTGAACTTATGCTTCACAAGGCCTCGAAGATCCATAATATCCTGGCGTAGAACAGCCTGCCCTTCTTCAAGCCGAACAATACGGGCATCTCTGGCAGCCTGATCTGCACTCTACTCTAGTGCCACGGGAGGAGAGCTCTCACTCGTATCCTTTGCCTCAACCTCCTCCTCGTCCTTCTCTATTTCTTCTTCAATCTCAGCACTACCTTCAGCATAACTCTCCTCATCACTCTTTGACTCATCCTCACTCTCTGAGGCCTGTTGACGAGGACCAATCTCCATCTGCTTAAGGGTCGTCAGGTTTATATGACGAACAGGAACCGGCTTCTCTGCTCCTAGCCTATAGCCAAACTCATGAGCAAGCTTGCAAATGAGGCGGCTAAAAGGAAGCGATTCGGTCCTCCTAGTCGAACGAGCGGTGAGAATAATCTGGCGCAAGATGTACATCGGCACACACAACTTCGCTTCTTACCCCACCTGATACAGGAAATATACCATCAGGCGCATACACTAGCTGCAGTTGCTCCACCTTGGATATACATTGAACGTACACATATGGTGAAGCAAGCGAAAGTCGTCCGTCATGTTGGTAGCCAGAAGACTCCTATTAGGCTGCCATTCGACCAGACGACCACACAAGGATCGGTTGTGACGATCCCTCTTCCGCATACTGTTCAAATTCTTCTCATTGGCATGCACTTCACCAAGTGGCACATTCAGAAGTCGGGATGTCAAAGCGACGTTGACCGTAGCCTCCCGACCGCTACCACAAGGAATCTTGAACTGCAGAGGCTCTAGCGAAAGATCACGAATATTGGCATAAAAAGCTCAAACAGTACTTGCATTCACGCGATACTCGCCCTCAAACAAGGGACACCGACCAGCCCCTTGCAGGCGCTCCAACAACAGAAACTTTACCAAACAGCCGCGGATCAACATGAGCCTCAAAAAGGACTCTACGGCCTTCATAGACTCCATGTGACAACTCCGCCAACAAGGTTCTACCAATGGGAGCTCGAGGATTAAGGAGCCGCTTGGTCTGGAATTCGCGAGTGGCAGACGTGCTCACAGCGGCACCTCTCAGCCTCCGTGCACGGATTGGGCGGCTAGGCCCGGCTTCATCCACGGGCGCTCTCTTCTTCCCCATCAAAGAAAGAAGGGTAGAAATGGAAAAATGGCCGTGATAAACTCAAAGAGGGCCATGAGAAATGAGAGAAAGAGAGAAATAGGAAGAATGGTGAAGCTTCCACACACTTGAGATCCTAAAGATGAATTTGAGAGCCCAAATGAGAAGGAAATGGTGTGAAATCAGCAATGGGGGTGAGGGTTTTGAGGTGGGGTGATAGGGTTTGCACGAAAATGGAGGAAGAAGAAGATTTGAAGAAGTTTTGAGAGGGATTTCAAGAAAATGGGAGCTTTGGAGGGAGGATTGTGAAGGAAGTAGGGTTTAGAAGGTGTTTTAACCAACGAACCACGAAAGGGTGGGCCACACTAGGCCATATAAACGTCGGCCTGAGCCAGCCCGCCCGACCTGGCCCGCTGATCGGCGAGCCCTCGCCGAACTGGCGATGACATCGCTGGTCTCTGGACTGACCGGCGATGGCTCGCCGTTTGGGCGAGGTCCTCCTAGTCCCCCATGCTCTAAATGATGTGGGTCCCCCCTGGGCCCCACTAGAAAAGCCCCGATCGGCCCCTTTGCATGATTTAAAGCCTATCGGGCCATTTGGGCAAAAATCTGATTCAAATAGAGATTTCTTGAAGATTGAAAGGTTGAAATGGGATGATAAACCATCTAATCTCATTAATAGATGGTCTAGTAGAGGTTTCGGGTTGCTGTGTGTGATCAGGAGAGAGCATAGACTCGATCTCGGTGATCGTTTTCAGTAAACTTTCGCAGATAGAAGCTACGGAACACAAACACACAATCTACAATAAACTCACACCCAAAAACACTAAAGTGGCGACAGCGTGCGGTGTGTGACCATAACCCAGGTCCGGTTTAATCCAAATCATGCTTTGATACCAACTTGTAACGCCCTGAAATTCGGGGGTCGAGCATAACTCAGCTCCCGAGTTCCAAAACATCACTTATGCAACACATTTAATGATGGATGTATGTTGCCTATATTAGTGCATAAAACATGGAATAGATTAAGCCAAATAGCAAATATAATTCAGGGACAAGTGAAGAAAACAAGCGGAAGACTTATAAAATCATATGTGTACATGTGCACATCCCTGAAGTACATATACATACCCGGTCGTTCTTCAAGTGTTGCTATAAAAAATTATAAGTATAAAATTACATCATTTAATTCTCAAAAGAAATCCCAGCATCTTGCGCATCAGAACAAGGCTCACTAGAACCCGTCTGAAAACTGCATAAAAGAGAATGTAACCTTATCATCACCAATCTCCCGCTCTACCTCAGAAGTCGCATCAACAATTAAAACAGGGTCTGGTGGGTGTTTAACACCGCTCCAGAATGTGGGAGTGAGTGATCAACTCAGTTGAATAATAAAACAAAGGTTAACATGTTATCAGTTCAATCAAGCAGTAATGATAAAGCAGAACAATTAAACATGTCCTAAGTACTCTTGTTAATGCAAGGGGTGCATGAACATGATTACCGAGTTATTATTAGTCTTTTTCATACAACAGGATTGGGAAACTAAGGTACCTTCCTCATATCACCATCCAAATAGTGATCCATTCTAGGGTCGTCAGTCCTAGACAATCTCATATGATTATATGTTTTCAGGTCATTGCAAAGGGCTCGTCACCAATCAATGCACGCCTATCATACCTTCGTTACTACAATAAGGCTTGTCACCTCAATGCGGTATCCAGGCATGCTCGAGGTCACTACAGAGGGCTCGTCACCAATCAATGTAGGCCGACAGCACGAATATAGTGTCCCATGCCACCATAATCGGCTCACGAGTTTGGTTGCTCACTGGTCACTACGAGGAGGCTCGTCACCCCAACGTAGGCCAACAGCTCGACCACGGTGTCCCATACCACTATGTCTGGCTCATGAGTCTTAGCGGATCCAGGTACCATGGTTAATAGGATTTCATCGGTAAGTTGGGTACCCTAGATTCAAACAGTAGTGTCCAAACATGGTGAACATACATCGGACAATCGGGTTACTTGACGAACTCGACTAGCACGAGCGCACGTTGGGTTGAACGACATAGAGTGCGCAAACACTCCGCATGGCCAAACCACTGCCGACAACTCTAATACGACTCGGGTTCGTCTAATCACGTCTTACGTGGCGAAAGTAACCTTAGCCACGAACTTAAGGCCGATTACCGATTTCCTGGACTAATGCATAGTCCCACACACATTCCACTACAACAGATATTCATATCTACAATTTAGAATAGTAATGGAACAATAACTCAAATCATGTAGTACGCAAGCATTTGAAGCATATCAACTTAACATAGATTTAAGCATAAGTAAGACTTGAAATTAAACAACAAGGAATGTAACTTGCATGAAGGAAATCATATACACTAGTGGGAGAGTTGAGAATCGCTTCTCAACGCCCACAAATAGTATAATATATTACACTTTATATCATTCAGGCATTTCTACAAACACTTAGAATACATAGTTCAACATACATGACATATGTTGAAAATACACACATTTGGACAATTCCTTTTACCAAGGAGTTGTCACACATACATCTAGCATAAGTACACGACAAATAATCATGGCCATCACATGTTCATATTTTATACAGTACTTTATACATAGACATAGAATACACAAATCTCAATATATCTCATGCATATCAGGAACGCAAAATAAACATGACATTTGGCATGTGAAATCTCATCCATAGTAAGAATAAACCATTCACTAGCATTGAAAGCCTTGAAAACCATAACCTATACGATTAAAGTCCGCACCTTAAGCCAGAAATAGAACACCGAACTGATTCAGACGATATATCTTCGTCAACGGCGATAGAATAACCTAAGGCAAGAGTAGAAATGAGAGACAACATCACAAAGACTATTCTAAGCTCTAACATAGATTAGGGTTAGCTTAACTTACCCAAAGATGAACTCAGAATTGCCGGAATAACGATTCAAAGTGAAGGTTTAAGGATGAAGGAGAACAGGAAAGAATTTAAGATGATTCACCAACTTCTCTCTCACTTTCTCTCTCTTTTCCTCTCTCTTTCTTAGCTAGAGTTAGGAAATTCGTATGGAAAAGAGAGTTAGGGTTTTAAGGTCTATATATACGCCTAACATTGATGAAAATAATCCCAGGGCCAAGGTATACTTAGGGTATAACCAAAACAAGCCTCTCTCGATCCAACGAAGCACTTCCGGTGGGCCTAATACCACGAAAGATCAGACTTAAGCTCACTGACCATGGATCTTGGTCAAGCTGAGTTTTCGTACTGACCGGATCTTCAGATCAGCCGTGGCGGACCACACACAATTCAACGGTCACTGAATCTCGATCAGGACTACAAGCACAAGGACATGCCCCGGCCACCTTCCCTGATCAGAGGGTGAAAATGGGTCAGAATCCAACGGTCAGATTGCTTAAAATCGTTACGCAAGCGACACGACTCAGATTTCATAAAATCTTACTTAATTTCCAACCGTTCTCACACTCTTCACTCCGAACTCAAACAAATCGACCCAGAACATCACATGGACTTGATTTTTGAGGTGATGGTTAAGCCCAACATGGTGACCGCAATAGCCTAAGATCATCGCTATGGACTTTCGACACGCGGTCCAGGTCCGATCCAGATCTTCCAAAAAATCCCAAGAACAACTAGATTTAGCGATGGATCCCAGATTTCGGAGTAACCTAGCGCTAACTAATCTACAAGTTTTAAGTCATGCAGATCAGATTTAAAGTGATTGATGCAATTTTCACAAGCAATCGAGTTTAGCGCTAATTACCCCAAAAAGCTACTAAGGAGAAATAGAGATAGTACTCGGGTCATGGCACAAAATTTTCAGGGTCATTACAAAATCTTTACCCGTATGTGTGATGTCACACACCCATACCCCTCCCTCTCTCATACACACCTCAAGTCAACTCTCCTCCATGCCACACCTCATGTATGAAATTATCACACCATGCCATCTCATGTCCCTTTAATCCACCAATAATTACAAAGCATATATTAATTACCATAATCCTAACATAAGCTAACTTAACCAAAAATTTATCCATTTCTTTATAAATACCCCTCTATCCCTTAGCATTTCACCATTTTTCCATGGAGAGAGAGAGAGGAGTGATTTTGGTGGGCCCTCAATCCCATCCCTTCCATCCATCTCAACCATCAATTCCATCTCTTCTATCCATCTCAACAATCCATATAATTCATCAAGGGTTGGAGTGGCTTGGAAGACTTAGCTTTCTCGATACATTGCATCTATTCTTCGATTTGGCAATGTTGACGTTACATACCTTTTGTAAAGCATTATACTTATAACCATCGGGACTTATGATGGAGAGTGTTGCTTGGTAATTTGATCATAGATCTTCATGCTTAGGTATTATTATTTATAAATATATACTCATAAAAAAAATTCAGTAAAAAATCTTCCTTGTGGTGCACCGAACTCGGGACTTGGTGTATGGAAGTCGAGTGCCGGATTCGGGGCATCACGAAAGCTATCCGTTCTCGGGTTTGGGGCATGACATCATCTCTACTCTCGGTCTCATGTCTTCTATGGATGAAATCTAATGATTTTAGGTTGGATTCTCGACTCACTTCCTAGGTAAGAGATTTCCCTACATATCTTTCCATCTTTTTCTTTCATTTCTTTCAATTTGAGCCATTAGGGTTAGAAACCCCATTTTATTTTCGTTGATTCTCGTAAACCCTAATATTAAGATTGAGTATGTTAGGGCTTTAGGTCATAATTATCAATTAAAGAAGTTCATACTCTTGAGGGAGCCATATTCGGGCCCTATTCCCCTTTTCCATTATGGTTTCGATTGTACGTTGATTACAAGGCCCGATTTGTTGAAATGAGTTGATGGATCAACCAAATTGATTTAGTTAAACCATAATTCATTGTTTAATATTTAATTAGAGCTAAATCTATATCATTAATGATAGCCTTATACTTTAATTTAGGTTTCAAGCATTTTCCCTAATATTCTTGATGCTAGGGCAGCATCTGAGTCTGGAATTTTGACTCAAAGGTGAAGATCTACCCCTAAGCTTCTACTTGGCATTTTAAAATTATTAAATATATTTATTTTCTTTTTAATTGGTAACATGCTCGATGAAATTCTTGGATGATATGAAACTGTTAATATTATCCAAATTCTTGAATGTTGAATGCTTAGAAATACTAGGATGATTGAATTGTGTTGTTGTGGTGGATTGAGCTCTGTAAATTATGTAAATATGTGGATAGCCCACTTTAGGGAGGCTACCTTAAGCTTATATGGCCGACCGAAATTGAACACGGATGATCGACAGTAGTTGGAGCAATGTGGGATGCTTTGCACCCAATGCCAGTTTACCTGGGGTCTTCTGTAGTCAATCGCATCAGTTGAATGCAAGCTCGATCATTCTTGTGCTTAGTGATTGTATAACATTCAATAGAATCTGAGATACCACCATTACCATTGATTTAATCTACTCATAACCGTACTGATACGATCCCAAGACTCATGAACTGAGTATGGAGGTATGGGACACTGTGTCCGAGCTGTCGGCCTACGATGGGGTGATGAACCTCCCCGTAGTGACCAGTGAGCAAATAAGACTCATAAGCTAGGCATGGTAGTATGGGATACCGTGTCCGAGCTGTTGGCCTATGCTGGGGGGACGAGCCTTCCCATAGTGACCAGTAAGCACTGATGGAGGTGATAGACCACTGTTCGAATGGCCCTCGTCAAATTACTCAGCCAATGTTTACGTGATAGAGCACCATTCGAACGACCCGGGCATGAATGAAATTGGGTGACAGGCCCTTTCCTTACGTGTTTTAGTTTTATGTGAAAAGCCCACACCTCGTAACTGAGTGATCATACTCGGTTTGGGTGACAACCTATACCGGGTTGATCCTCATACATTAGGTATCATACCTATAACGTCTAAAAAAATTTCGTATAAAGACCCGAGTACCACCTCAGGTAGAAATCCTTAAGGACCGTACCTTGTAGAAATCAGATGAAAATTTATACAACTGGATTTAGCTTGAACCACTATTTATACAAATGGCAAGACCCAAAACTATCAAAATCAGTGACTCAACACTACTTAAAAACCTATGACTAATCCCAAAAGCTAGTTGCTCTCGGGAGCACACTGAAACTCCGTATCAGACCTGGACTGCACGTCGAAAGTCTGATAACCGTAAAACTATAGGGTTATGACCGTGATATTAGGCTTGACAACCATCGCAGGAATCGAGCCCAGATAGTGTCCTGAAACGCACAACTTGAGCCCTGAGCTAAGTGTGTGAGAAACACGAATATCTTTAGAAAACGTAATAGAACTTAAGTAAATTGGGTCTTTTGCTTGCGGGCGAAATTGAAGACTTTGGACCGTCAAATTTTGGCTGAACTTCACCTGTGGATCAGGGAAATTTTTCTGCACATATCCGTATACTTGTGGCCCTGATCGAGTAAGAACGACTGTTGATCTAATACTGGTCCTCCATGGTCGATCCACTAATCTGATCGAACAGAAATCATAACCTGGCTTAGATCCATGGTCAAGGAACTTACTCTATGACGTAGGAGAGAAATGGACCTTCCTAAGGGCCCCATTTGTCAGAAACAGGCACCCGTTGGTTATAACCTAAGTATACCATGGCCCTGAGGCCGTTAACATCACTTCTGAGCATATATAAATCCCTTATTTCACCCCATTTCTCTCCCACACGAATTTTCTCAAAACCTTAAGGGAGAGAGAGAGGGAGAGAGAGAGAGGAAGAGGAAAGAGGAGGGAGAGAAGTGAGGTTCAAGGAGATTGTTGTAGGAATCTTCCCACATGACTCTATGTGTTAGATCGCCACTTCCTTATGCTATCCAACCTGCATTGGATATGGATTTGAGTAAGAAACCCTAACCTTAATCTCGCTGTAGAGATCCAAGTTTGTAGTTTGTCGAGCTAGCTAACCTATTATGTCGTGTAGGTGTTTAACGTCTCATTTTCGGAAACATACAGTTGGACCGAGTTCAAATCGGGTATTCCGACAAAAGGTGCAGACTATAAACGTTTAGGTTATAGTTTTCAATGCTTTCAATGTCAGCTAATGATTTATGTCTGACTTAATTGCTACCATATGTTCTTAGACACGTTGATTTCGATGTATTACACATGTATGAACTATGTTGTATAACTATGCATCCTATGTGTTTGTGGAAATGTTTGAATGAACATGTAAACATAATTTGTGCTTGTTATGACTACTAAGCTAGGATTCATGATTGTTATTTGCATGATGACATCCTTGTAGAAGGAATTGCTACAATACTTGTTGTAACTAGACTAGTCTATGTGTTTGCTTATGTGTGGCCTAAGTATTTGATAAATTCTCTGAATGAGAAAATGTTGATGATTTATACTTATTAAGAGTATTAAGATAGTATTCTTATTTACCTTACTCATATGTCTTGTTACCCTCATGTAATCATATTTTTTGTTATGAAATTTATGGATAAAATACAAGTGTTTAGTAACATGTTTAATGTGTTTGATAAAATGCTCAAATGAGGAATTCACCTGAATTGATCGTTGAATGCTGAAGTGATTATCGCATGTGCTTACTTATTGCATCTGAGTAAGATTGGGACTATGGTGTGGCCCAGGCAATCGGTAATAGTTCATGTATAGGTGGATAAATTAGTCTCACCACATTGGGTAATTCGACGAATCCGGGTCGCACGACGACCGTCGATAGTGGTTAGGCCACAAGGGGTGCTTATGCACTCCATGTTGATTAAGTCAACGTGTGCTCATATCAATCGAACTTACTAAACAACTTAATTGGCCTATTGTATGTTTACCATGTATGGACATCTATGCTTGAATCTAAGGTATCACTTACCGATGTAAAGACTCATTTCAACTATGGTACTACGATCCGCTAAGACTCATGAGTTGAGTATGGTGGTATGGGACACCCTGGTCAAGCTGTCGGCCTACGCTGGGGTGATGAGCCTCCCCGTAGTGACCAAGGAGCAACCCAAACTCGTGAGCCGAATATAGTGGTATAGGGCATTGTATTCGATCTGTCGGCCAACACTGAGGTGACGAGCCTCCCCATATTGATCTCGATTAAAAACTCTTGAATTTACCTTTCCGTTGCTTTTCATTAAGGGTGATGCCCTACAACTTGCCGGTTGTATGTGATTAAATAGGATTGATGACCCTAGATGGATACTTCGGTTTGGGTTAATGATATAAAGGGAAGTACCTTAGCTTCTCAAATCTATTGTATGAACAAACCTAATTAAGTACTTGGTTAACACGACCATGCACCGCATTGTATGTGCTTTAGCGAGGAAGTACACGTTTAGGGAGTTTGCCATTCGCGAATGGTTGATGAAGTTGCTTGAGGGAGCTTTGTGCAAGGTTACTACACTCCATCCTTACATTAATAAGAGTAGTTAGGAAATGCCTGTTCTATTTCCTTATCATTACTACTTAATTGAATTGATAACATGTTAACATTTGCCTTATAGTACCACTGAGTTGATCACTCATTCTCACTCTAGGACGGTGTTTTAAAACACCAACCAGGTTCTAATTTAGATGCAGGTGATAACGGAGTCTATGCAGCTGAGCTGGACTTCATGGACGAGGAGGAAGAATTCTCCTACGCTCAGCTATTAGGCGGGTTTATGTAGACCTTGTACTGATCCGATGAGATCACATGGTTATATGGATTAGTCGGACATTTACATTTAGACATTTTGTACATTTTGAGACAGAACATGTATATATTCAGCCCGGTACTATACTCATACTCTGGAGGTTGTGAAACATGTATATACTTTATATGTCTATCTTAGTCTTCCACTTGCTTAACTAAATTAGCTCTGGAGTTTAATATGCTAATTTGATATAATCCCTCTCATATTTAATACACTAATATGTTCGTAAGTTCTTCTAAAATGACCCACATTTATTTAAATATTGCCCAGATCAAATTCTAAGGAGATGTGTGCTAGACAATGAACACCAAACTTTCATCTCCTTCTATCATTCACAGGCTTGTGGTGGTCACTTTTCTGCTAAAAAGACCACCGCCAAAATTCTACAGTGACCATTGAAGCATTTGACTATTGGGGTGTAACACCCAAAAAATCCGCACCAAAGTATATAGACTCTGATCCCGAGTTCCCAGGTGTTAATCAAATGAAAACGCATGTGTGTCCTTATTTAGATTCAAATTCATTTCACACACTAATATCAAAGTAGCATAATTCGAATTAGCGGATCCAAAGCGAGGTAAAAATAACAATAGATTCAGAAATATAGGGCTAAGAGTTAAAGATACAATTTCAATTGTGATGATCGTCCAAAATGGGATTATACAAGCCACAATAATTGTAATAGGAACAAAAGAATAACTACCAAGCGGTAAGAAGCTAGAGATCTACTGAGTGTCCCCAAGTACACCGCCGAATGGTCCTATTGTTGAGTTTCTGCATATGTCGAATAGAAGGCATCAAATGCTAACATAGTGAAGAAATATCCCTAAGATTGTTACTTGGGACATTTTAATGATTATTAGGTTAACAACAATTACATATTTATACATATTATACACTCAAGCATGTTACTTTAATGCACAATTATTAAACAAGTTACACATGTTACTAACACAATCAGCGTAGTTAATGATAAACAAGAAATCAAACAATTCCTAAATACTCTAGTTAAATGTGCATATGAAGACATGACATGATGTATGCCCTTTCCAAACAACACTCCCTCACATATGACTCCAACCACCTGGTTCGTGAATGACAACACTCCCTCATGACACGACAACCATGCCTGTTTCACCATATTCCAATCTAATGTAATGTGGTGAATGATTATGTTAGCCGAGTAATTATTAAATTCAATTCATCCAGCATATTGGCAAAATTAGGATACTGACGTTATATCACGAGTACTTATCTAGATCACATGGTTCGTTACCGCACGTAACGACTCCTTACTAGCGTCCCTTGATCCAAATTTAGGTGTCACTCATTTTTCTTACAAATCAACAATTTCAAAGGTATGATATTGTAATGCCCTGAATTTCGAAGGTCGAGCAAAGCTCAGCTCCCGAGAACCAATGCATCACTTATGCAACATAGATAATGATGTTAAAATGTTGTCCATATTAGTGTATTAAACAAGAGAGGGATTATACCAAATCAGCATATCATACTCTACAGTTAATTTAGTTAAGCAAGCGGAAGGCTGAGATAGACATATAAAGTATATACATATTAAACAACCTCCAGAGGATAAGTATAGTACCGGGCTGAATATATACATATTCTGTCTCAAAATATACAAAATGTCTAAATGTAATTGTCCAACTAATCCATATAACCCTATGATCCCGTCGGATCAATACAAGGTCTACGTAGACCCGCCTGATAGCTAAACGTAAGAGAATTTTTCCTCCTCGTCCATGAAGTCCAGCTCAGTTGCATAGACTCCATTATCACCTGCATCTAAATCAGAGTCTGGCTGGCATTTTAAAACACTGTCCCAAAGTGGGAGTGAGTGATCAACTCATGGTACTATAAGGCAAAGGTTAACATGTTATCAATTTAATCAAGCAGTAATGATAAGGCAATACAACAGGCATTTCCTAACTACTCTTATTAATGCAGGGATGGAGTGCACTCATGATGCATGCCCTTGCACGAAGCTCCCTTAAGCGACTTAATCAACCATTCGCGCATGACAAACTCCCTAAACTTGCACTTCCTCGCCAAAGCATATGCAATGCTGTGCATGGTCATGTTAGTCAAGTACTTATTAGGTTTATTCATACAACAAATTTAGGAAGCTAAGGTACCTCCCTTTATATCATTAACCCAAACTGAAGGATCCATCTAGGGTTGTTGATCTTAGTTAATCACATACGGCAGGCAAGTTGTAGGGCATCACCCCTAATGAAAAGCACTGAAACGGGTCTTTACATCGGTAAGTGGTACCTTAGATTCAAACAGAGATGTTCATACATGGTAAACACACAATAGGCCAATCGGGTTGTTTGGTAAGTTCGATTGGTACAAGCACACGTTGACTTAATCGACATGGAGTGCATAAGCACCCCTTGTGGCCTAACCACTGTCAACAGTCGTCGTGCAATCCGGATTCATCGAATTACCCAATGCGGCGAGACTAATTCAGCCACCTGTACATAAACTGTTATCAATTGCTTGGGCCACACCGTAGCCCCAATCTTACTCAAATGCAGTAAGTAAGCACTTGCGATAATCACTTTAGCATTCAATGATCAATTCAGGTGAATTCCTCATTTGAGCATTTTATCAAACACATTAAACATGTTACCAAACACTTGCATTTTAACCATAAATTTCGTAACAACAAATATGATTACATGATGGTAACAAGACATACGAGCAAGGTAAATAAGAATACTAACTTAATACTCTTAATAAGTACAAATCATCAACATTTTCTCATTCAGACAATTTATCAAACACTTAGACTACACATATGCAAACACATAGATTAGGCTAGTTACAACAAGTATTGTAGCAATTCCTTCTACAAGGATGTCATCATGTAAATAATAATCATGAATCCTAGCTTAATAGTCATAACAAGCACAAATCATGTTTACATGTTTATTCAAACATTTCCATAAACACATGGGATGCATAGTTATTCAACATAGTTCATACATGTGTAATACATCGAAATCAATGTGTCTAAGATGATATGATAGCAATCTAGTCAGACTTAAATCATTAGCTGACATTGAAAGTATTGAAAACTATAATCCTTAAAGTCAAACACACATACTCGCAACATATCTTCTAATATCTGATTTACTCGTTCCATCTGCCCATCCGTCTATGGGTGGAATGCGGTACTGAACTTCAGTTGCACTCCCATTGCCTCTTGAATCCATGTATAGAAAATGGATGTGAATCGTTTGTCCCGATCCGACACAATCTCCATAGGAACTCCATGCAGCCGTACAATCTCCTTGATGTGCAACTTGACTAAATCATCTGCTGAGTTCGAAACTCTAATCGGGAGAAAATGAGCCAATTTTATCAATCGGTCCACAATCACCCAAATGGAGTCATGCCCCTTTCTCGCCTTCGATAACAGAAAAATAAAATCCATAGAAATAAAATCTCATTTTCACTCAGCTATGGGCATGGGCTGAAGTAAACCAGGAGGTCAGCGATGCTCGGCCTTGACCTGTTAGTACATGAGACAACGGGATACATAATCTGCTATGTGGGCCTTCATGTTGTCCCACCAGTACAAAGGCTTCATGTCTCGATACATCTTCGTACTACCAGGATGCATTGTCATCCTTGAATTGTTGGCGTCTTCTAGGACTTCCCTTCTCAAATCATGGAGATTTGAGACGCATAGGCTGCCACGATACATCACCCTCCGTCAGAGCCAACTCTCCATTCAGATTCTTCACGGTCAGTTGCTTGCTCTCTCATTTTCATCAACGGTTCGTCCTCTTTCTGAGCCACAATGATCTGATCATCGATAAGTGGCTTTATGGGGATGTGTGTGACGCTCTCGAAAGGCTCCTCAATTGTAAGCTTCTGTTCAAAATCTCACACAAACTCTACCATATTCCATTCTTCTATCATAAATAGAGCTGCAAATTTTATTGTCTTCTTGTGGCTCAACGCGTCTGCCACAAGGTTGGCCTTGCCAAGATGGTAGGAGACCTCAAACTTGAAGTCTTTCAAGGTCTCCATCCATTATCGTTGCCTCATGTTCAGGTCCCTCTGCATAAAAATGTATTTGAGGCTCTTGTGGTCACAAAAGAGCTTGAACTCCTCTCCGTAGAGGTAATGTCTCCAAAGATTTAATGTAAAGATGAATGTCGTCAATTCCATGTCATGCGTGAGGTAGTTTTCTTCATGTTTCCTCAACTGTCGTGATGCATAGGCAATCACTCTATCCTTTTGCATATGAACACGACCCAAACCAACACGAGACACGTCGGTGTATATAGTATATCTGACCCCTTGCTCTGGTAATACTAGCACGGGTGCGGACATTAGCTTTCCTTTAATTCCTGCAATGCTTCTTCTGCTTTCTCGTTCCATGTAAATTTAAGATCCTTCCGAGTGAGTTGAGACAACAGCCTGGATATCTTGGAAAAATCTTTAATGAATCGGCGATAGTAGCTAGCAAGTCCAAGGAAACTCCTCACTTTTGTAACCGAACTAGGCTGCTCCCAGTCCTGTACCATGGCCACTTTAGCAAGGTCTGCGGTAATTCCTTCCTTGGACACCACATGTCACAGAAACTTGACTTTCTTTTTCCAGAAGTCGCATTTCCAGTATTGTGCAAACAACTGATTCTTCCTAAGAGTTTCGAAAACTGCTCATAGGTGTTCTTTGTGATCTTTCTGACTCTTAGAGTATATCAAAATGTCATCTATAAACATGATGACGAATTAGTACAGATATGCCCAAAACATTCAGTTCATGAGGTCCATGAATATGGCCGGTGCATTTGTAAGTCCAAACGACATCACTAAGAATTCGTAGTGCCCAAAATTAGTTCTGAATGCTGTTTTTTGCACGTCTTCATCCCTGACGTGCAACTAATGATACCCAGACTGCAGGTCAATCTTAGAAAAATATTGTGCCCCTTTCAACTGGTCAAACAGATCATTTATCTTGGACAAAAGATACTTGTTCTTGACCATTACGTGATTCAGCCTGCGACAATCAATACACAATCGCAACGATCCGTCCTTCTTCTTTACGAACAATATAGGTGCTCCCCAAAGAGATACGCTCGGTTGTATGAAACCTGAATTCAACAGATCATCGATCTATGTCCTTAGCTCCTCCATTTCACATGGAGGCATGTGATAGATCGGTAAAGAGATAGGTATCGCACCTGGCACTAGGTCGATGATAAAATCGATCTCACACTGAGGAGGTAGCCCAGGGATGTTTCTGAACATGTCCGTGAAGTGTTGGACTACTGGCTTATTCCCAAGTGTCGAACCCTCAACATTTTTTAATAAGGAAGCGTAACAACAGATGTGAAAAGGGCAACTGACCTGAACTGGGAAAGTGAAGGCTGTGCCCTCAGGCCCATGTGCTATCACTAATCTAGTTTCACAATCGATCTCTGCCTTCATTTCAGTGAGCCAATCCATGCCAAGGATGACATTGTAATGGTATATCATGGTGACAATCAAGTCAATGCACACCACCTTGCTTCCTAAGCCTGCTAAGCAATTCTTACACAGCTTAGTGGCGTCAGTAAAAGTTCCTACTGCTGCAATAACCCTCAATCCAACCATAGGGGTAGTATTCAACCCCAAACGCTTGACTGTGGAGTATGATATCATCAAAATAGTGGACTCGGTGTCCACTAACAGAAATACAGGTGTACCTTGAATGTGGGCAGTGACTTCAAAGGCTAAAGGCACTCTAGTTGCTGACTCAGATGCTTCAGTTACAAGTGCATGAACACGTGCTTGTTGAGAATGATTGGGATGCACTACCACAGTCATTGAGGCGGCCTATTCCGAGGTATGGGAGGTCAGTAGAATGGCTGTGTTGGCAGTGCTGATAATAGAGGTGGGGCTGAAATAGCCCATGGTGGCTGACGGTGGATCTTCTAAGGTGTCGTAAAACCATTGTCTCGCATCTTGGTGAAGCAATGTGTCTGTATGGCCCGCCTTCTTGCACTAGACGCACCAAAGATCCGATCACCTCTGCTGGGTCAGTGGAGCCATAAGCCTGGGAGGCGAATCTACACGTGGCATCTTATCGGGAAATGGTCGGTTCGACCAATCAAGTCGAGGCCTTGGGCCCATGGACATACGTGTCTGGGACAATCTATCTCCATCCTGCTTAGTTCGTAGGGACATGTTTACTAGTTCAGCATAATTGGGAATGCTACCGCAACACATCTTCGTACAATTATCAGGCCGCAGACCCTCAGAAAATCTCCACATTCTCATCTGCTCGTCTACTAGGATTAGTGAGCATATCTGGCCAGCTCCGTAAAGCGGTTCTCGTATTCAGCCATAGTCATTCCTCCTTGTGAGAGGTGAAGAAATTCACCCTCCTTTTCATTATGGTAAGTGAGGGGGAAGTACTTTCTATTGAAACGTGTTTCAAATGCGTCCCATGTCCACACGTATCCTGTGGGGATGGTCCGTAGGATGCTGTCCCACCAAAGACTAGCCTCATTCTCGACCATATAAGTAACCAGTTCTACTTGCTTTGCCTCAGTACAGTGCAATGGCTTCAACATCTTAGAAATACGGTCTAACCAATACTTAGCCTCCTCAGGTCGGTGAGTTCTGCGAAAGTAGGAGGATGAAAGCGCTGAAAGCGCTCAAATAAACCGCTCATATTCATAGTTCAAGTGGGCTTCACTGGTGGTATAGGCAGGACTACGTTCACGTTTTGGCCAATGACCCCCGCAATAGTGGCCTAGACTTGCTATTGTTGCTGTATTAAGAGCATCATCTGCTCTAACCTATCGGGGGGAGAAGCTGCCTGAGGCATGTGTGGCGTCGATGTAGACACACGGTTCTATTCTGGAACCGGTGGTGCACTAGTTGTTGGCTCATTGGTGGGCCAATGGCCGGTTGTGAATCCTACATTTTCTCAAAATTCAGGCCCAAACTAGGGTCCGTCTGGCTATTGTTCATAGGCGGTGCCCCATCAATCAATCCACCAAGTGCGAGACGTGATATATTCCGAGTTTTTTTAGGATGCATCCCTTATATACAACATAGGGTGCAATATGTGTAAGATTTAAGATAATTACGCACTTTTCCAAACATTCAACACATTTCAAATCAAAGAAGCTTCGCGCATTTCATTTAACCAAAATTGTCACGATACATGTGATGTAACATTACATGAATCATGGTCGAGAATGCATGTGAGCTATGCTTAACAAAAGTTTTAACACTGACTATCCTAACACTAAACTAAGCCAACTAAGGCTATTACATAGAAAAATAAGAAACAAAGAAAACCAGAAGACAACTGCAACGCATGTCTAGTCCTCTGACTCTGGCAAAGGTGGAGGAACACCCTTATCCTGCATACAACACAGGAGGGTCTTCAAAGTGCGAGACATTTTCTTGAATTTCTGTTTCAGATAGGCCTGATTCTCTTTGATATCCTGCTTCAGGGTGGCCTGGTTTTCTTCAATCCTAGCCATGTGGGCTTCCAAGGCGGCTCGATCATGGCGGCCATCATGGATAGTAGTTGGAGGCTCCCTATTTGAGTCTTGGGCCTCCTCTTCTTCTCCCTGCTCTTCCTCTTCACTGCCTTCTGCACCACTTCCTTCTTCACCTTCGTTGCTTTCTTCCTCACCTTCACTTCCATCCACCTCTTCACTTTCTTATTCTATTTCATCCTCATGCTTATCGAGTCGAGCTTGGCATTGCCTAGGGCCAATGCCCATGTTGTTGAGTGTGTTCTCACTAATAATGTGGATTGGGGCAATGTCATCCATATGGAGTCTGAAGTTGAAGTTACGGGAAATCTTGCAAATAAGTCAGCCAAAAGGGAACGAGGAGTCTTACCTAGTAGATTGTACAATGCTGATTATTTGAGTTAAGGCAAGAGTAGGCAGGCATACTTTCTCTCCTTGTCCAACCCTATACAAGAAGTCCACCATGAACTTTGTACATTCGGTGCAGTTACTCCACCTAGGATACACGTTGTATGTGCATATGTGATGGAGTAAGAGAAAGTTGTTCATCATCTTAGTCGAAGCGAGACTATTTCCTCACCTCCACTGCTCCAGTTGGCTGCATAGGAAACGTGTGCGACTATTTCTCTCTCGCTCACTAGCGAGACGAGTTTCACTAGCATGAACCACACCTTTTTCAATTCCTATAATGCGGGCCATCACATCCACATCTACTATGGCCACCTGCATTCCCAAAGGGATAGTAAACTAAAGAGGCTCTAACAGTGGGTTCCGTATGTGGGCCTAGAAGGCTCGCATAGCACCTTCACTCGCATGAGTGTTTCCCTCAAATATGGGACCCCACTCATTCTCCAAGAGAAAGTCAATGACTGGATACAGTCCAAACAACCTTTCATCGACATGTGCTTCAAATACGACCTTGCGGTTGTGAAACTTACCGAGATTAACGTCTGTCAGTAGCGATCTTTCCAACGGGATTTGAGGATCGAGGTCCTGTTTGGACCTTCACTCTCGCTCGGCACTTGTACTAGCCTCGACACTCGCCTTCTTCGTAGTATGATGTGGTCGACTCGGCCTGGCCTCATCCAGGGCCACTCTCTTCTTTCCCATGAGGGAAAAGAGCATAAAGATCGAGAACACGGCGGTGACAAGTTCAAAGAGAGCCATAACCACAAGCATAACTCAGTCACAAAACAACATAACCACATATCCACTATATCGAAAACTTTTAAGTACAATGCA
Source organism: Magnolia sinica (assembly GCF_029962835.1). Lineage (NCBI taxonomy): Eukaryota > Viridiplantae > Streptophyta > Magnoliopsida > Magnoliales > Magnoliaceae > Magnolia > Magnolia sinica. The sequence goes on from NC_080579.1 coordinate 61,786,660, forward strand.
GAAAGGGAAATACAGGGTGATCAAAAGCTTCAAAATAAACTGATGTGCACTCCTGCCTCAGCGCTGCTGCTGTCCAACACTACCTGCACGCAACGGTCGTGCATAAGCTTACAAAAGCTTAGAGGGTACTGAAAGTGTGTGTGCAAGGCCAGCGCCAAGTGTACAATATCAGAGTAATGCGGAAATATACGATAAGTCCATGAATGCTATCAGCTGTACCAACGCTATATGATGCAAGACATGTATGCTATCGGCCATACCAAGGCCATGCGATGCGAGGCCTATGTGGCCAAATGTCATATGCGAGATGCGAAGCAAGCATGTCAGTCCTCATCAAGTACACATATCAGTACAGTTCCTCTCTGGATATCACCGGGGTCTAATACACTCCACACAGACTGCCTCCTCCCTAGCTGCACAGTCGAACAAGTGGAATAGACCTCACTATCCACCTAACCAGTAGTCTGCCAATACCTACCCGGCTCGTCGATAGCGGACTCATTTACGAGCTGGTCAAACTCAGCCTAGCTTATAGCCCCCTCACTCGGGCGGATAAGGCCACACCCCCTTCCAACCGACCACGACACAGTGGGAGACGCGGCCTACTGGTATTCGGCACTCGGGCGCTCGTGTATCCACTCGGTTTAGACGTTGAAGCATCTCCCGGTACCAAAAAGGGTTTCGGGACTTTCACCCAAGGACATCCTAAGTGCCCACAGCTCTAGAATTAAATTTCTAGTATCCGATATGGCCATCCACGATGTGTCCGTGGAGCCACGGCCCGATGTCGCTAGGGCGTGCGGTGATCAAGTCACACATATGCAAGATGCATGAGTCACACCGCATAATCCAAAAATCTCACGCGTACCACGCAATCATGTGGGGCACTCCGTCTCATAAGGAGTCCCGTAAATGTCTCACCAACGGCTTATGCTATGATCAAACATTCCTCATATCAAGCATACAAATGATGCGTATGGGTATGAATCATGGGGCTATACTAAGCATGTTATAAAGTGGTGAACTATCAACAAATGTGGGCCTACTAATGGGCCCTAGGGAGAGTTATAATGCGGACATTTAACCAACATTATTCTTACAACGTGGACGTCAAACCAACATTTCTCCCAAGGCATAACCTGTCATTACACACACTATGGGGGAATCCCTCATTGCAATGGACCCTAAGGACATCCTGTTGGGCCTCGACCCATGGGCCTTATATTCATCAAATGGGCCGCATCATATGGGCCTTTTATAAATCAAGTAGGCCACATCGAAGGGGCCTTATGTACATTGCAATGGGCCATATCCCACGGGCCTTTGAATGTATCACAATGGGCCTTGTAACATGGGCCTCAAATACATTGAATGGGCCCCATCACATGGGCCTTACATGTATACCAAGGTGGGCCACACCAAAATACAAGTGGTGATGATGATTTCCACCATTAAAATCCCTAAGGCCCACCAACAAATATATATTATATAATATAATATATAATATATACAAAATAACATATATAATATAATATATATATATATATATATTATGATATATATATATATATAGATAATAATAATATATATATATACACACACACCACACGCACGCACGCACACAGCACGCACGCACAGCAGGGGGTCCCACCGTCCAGGGTGGACGGTGCGGACGAACACATACAGCAAGGTAGGCCCCACCGTCTGTCTGGACGGTGGGTACAACACATACATCTCTGTGGGTCCCATGTGGGGCCCACCATAACGTTTATCTCCCATCCAACCCGTTCACAAGGTCGCACGGGCCTGGAAGAAGAGGAAAAAAATGAATTTCAGCTTGATCCGAAACTTCTATGGCCCATAAAAGGGTTTCAATGGTAGAGTTCAATCACCGCTGTTTTCTTGTGGTGTGGGCTGCCTGAGGTCTGGATCTGACTGATTTTTGGAGGGGACCCACCTCAAGGGGTGGTCCACCTCATGGACGGCGTGGATACAAAATATACATCATGGTGGGGCCCACATGAGGGGCCGTGGGTCCCTGCACGGACGCCCGCTACACGCGCAGGCAGCGCCTGCGCCTCTGGCGCTGTCAGCGGCAGCAGAGCTGCTGCCCTTATATATTTTTTTTATTTTTTTTTTGAAAAACCTCTGTTCTCAAGGTTTTGCATACGTGGGGCCCGCATCAGGGAGATCCGAGCTCGCCATCGATCCCCATAGCTCAAGACAAGAAGGATGAGCCCAATATTCAATATATTTTGGTGAATAAAAACAGCAGTTGGATTTTTAACGGTAACCACCACTGTTTCTCATGCTATGGCCCACCAGTTACTCGGATCTGCTTCATTTTTCGGCTCAACGCCTAAAATGAACTCAAGAATGGAATGGACGGCATGGATTGATCTCATACATCAATGTGGGGTCCACACAAGTGGACCACCTCAATAGGGTGTGAACCAAGCTGATATTTGTGCTTTCATTTCAGTCCAGGGATGTCCCTGGACAGGGACGGCCTATGCATAGTGCATGCACAAGGTGGGCCTTGCTCCTGTGGGCCACCAAATGGATGAATGGTAAGGATAAAACATACATTAAGGTGGGGCCCATCCAAGTGGGTCACATGGCCACCCCATCACACACAAAGATAAATAAATAAATAAATAAAAGAGAAGGAGAGAGAGAGATAGAGAGAGAAATGGGACACGCATGATGGAGGGCTCCGCCACTATGAGCCCTCCCTTACAAGCAATCATACATCGAGTGGGTCCCATTGCATGTGGGCCCACCAAATCAAGGATCAACGGTGGAGATCCCTTCTCCACCAAAATGAAAGGTCTAGATGACCAAGCTAGAAAATAGACATCATGATGGGGTTCATAGAGAATGGCCCCATCACGGAATGATCATGAAGATCAAGGTGGGCCATCGACCACATCTTAAGGTCCCAAGTGAGATCCATACCATTGATCGGTAGGCCTCACTTGGTCCATCATCAAAACATGAAAACCTATCCTATAAGGCACCCACCGTCCGATCTTCTTGGTCCGATGGAAAGCCGACCTCCTTGTGCTTCACTTTGATGGTGGGAGATGAAGATTCAAGGGCTAAGATGGAAGATTTTGGGATGGAAAGTGGGCCACACTACTCACTTCTCTTTTTCTCTCCTTGGAAAAAATGTGGACGTGTGAGGCTTATGGGTTGCTTGGAATTGGTGTGAGAAAAGAGAAAGAGAGAGAGAGAGATAAGGAGAGGTGATGGGTGTGATGGGTGAGTGATGTGAGGTGAGGGATGGGTGAAGTGAGAGGTGGTTTGACTTTGGTGAGAAAAAGCATGGGTTGCTTTACTTGTGGAGAAAGGTGATGTGTACTTGACATGAGGTGATGGATGGGATTGATTGATGGGATTGATTTGACACATTGAAGAGATTCTCTTGGGATTGCAAACGCGCGGCGTTTTCTTCGAAATAAACGCCGGCTCACATCTTCCTGCCAGGGTATCGGATCGGTACAAGAGACGCGGCGTTGGAACCGCGGCGACGGTGCGGTCGCAATGGTACAAGTCTTGTTTTAAGCCGACTCAAATCTACAGCATAAGGCTTAGGGTCGATCGCAACGTCGATTATTCGTCACAGGTCGTCGAAATTCGACAGGAAGGATCGCGGGACTCAATGGAACAGTATGGACTAGGATACGGGTCTTACAGGTCGCCTGCACTCCCTCTGTGACATCATTTCACAGTCACGCATTCTAAACTCCCACTGTGCTTAACACCCATGCCAAAGGCACATGCAATGCGGTGCATGGTCATGTTAGCCAAGTTCTTAATTAGACCTATTTATACAGCTGATTCAAAAAGCTAAGGTACCTCCCTTTATATCATTTACCCGAACAATGATCCATCTAGGGTCGTCAATCATAGTTAATCACATACGATAGGCAAGTTCGTAAGTTTACACTATAGGTTGCTACGGGAGCTCATCACCTTAGCGTAGGCTTAATTCCCACTTAAGGTCATTATGAGGGGCTCGTCACTCGATCGTAGGCCAATTTTATACTTGAGGTCACTACGGGAAAGGCTCATCATCTTAGCGTAGGCTGACAGCTCGAATATAGTGTCCCATATCACCGTATTCGGTTCACGAGTTTGGTTTGCTCACTGGACACTACGGGGAGGCTCGTCACCCCAGCGTAGGCCGACAGCTCGACCACGGTGTCCCATACCACCATGCCCGGCTCATGAGTCTTAGCGGATCGTGGTACCAAGGTTAAACGGATTTTTCAATGGTAAGTGGTACCTTAGATTCAAACAGTAGCGTCCATACATGGTGAACATACATTAGGCCAATCGGGTTACTTGACAAGCTCGACTGGTACAAGCGTATATTGAATTAATCGACATGGAGCGCACACACACTCCTTGTGGCCTAACCACTGTCGATAATCACCGTACAACTCGGATTCATCGAACGTATCCGTCGTGGCAAAACTAAATCGGCCGCTGATCGTAAACCATTACCGATTGATTGGACTACATATTAGTCCCAATCGTACTTAAACATGATAGGCATTCATATGTGATAGTCCAAGCAGCACATGACAACAATTTAAACATAAATCTCATTCGAGCCTTTCAACAAACACATAGTGCACATGTTATTATACATAGGCATTTCATCCATAAATCATATAATAGTAAGAGTGGTTACATAAAAGAAACTATAACTATAGATAAGGTAATTGAGAATCCTATCTCAACACCCTCATTAAATACATTTCGACAAACATTTTCTCATTCAGGCATTTTATCAAACACTTAGACTACACATATCAACATACATGTAATAAATTAGTTATAACGTATATTATAGCAAATCCTTCCACAAGGGAGTTGCCACACGTACAACAATCATGTATTCACAAACAACAATCATGGCAAGCACAAATCATAATTCCATATTCATACAAACATTTCAACAAACACATGGAATGCATTAATTTTAACATAGTTCATATACATATGTAATACATGGAAAACATCGCATTTAAGCATATGTGATAGCAATCAAGTCAATCATAAATCATTAACTAACATTGAAAGCCTTGAAAACTATAACCTAAACATTTATAGTCCATACCTTCTGTTGGTAAACTCATATCAAACTTAGTTCGAACACTACGCCTTTGTCTTCGGCACAATGACTACCTAAATCATGAAATAGGTTAGCTATTTCACCAATCTACCTATCTAGATACCTAAAGCATATTAGGTTTAGGATTCCTTACCCAAAAGTGGAGTCGAAATTGCCCGTATAGTGACATGGAAGAGCTGATTCAGCACGTGGAGTGGCGGGAATGAATCCCACCAACTATCTCTCACTCTCTCTCTCTTCTCCTCATTCTTTCCTTCTCTTTTCTCTCTTCTCTCTCCTAGGGTTAGGAAATTCGTATGGAATGAGAGAGAGGTAGGTTAAGGCCCTTATATAGGCCCAGAACTGATGTCAATGGCCCCAGGGCCATGGTATACTTAGGTTATAGTTAAAAGTTATCTATTTCGGGCCAACGGAGCTCATCTGGAGGTCCATTTGCTGCATACGGTCCGAAGAAAGTTCCCTAGCAATGGATGTATGCTAGGTTAAAGTTTTGGTCCGATCGGGTCTATAGCAGAGGACCAGTTTCAATTCAACGACCATCGTCACTCGATCAAGGTGACAAGTACACTGACATCTGTAGGGAATTTTCCCTGATCCAAGGGTGTAGTTGGGTCAGAATCTGACGGTTTAAAACCTTAAATTTGGCCTGTAAGTGAATAGCCCAATTCACTTAAGTTTGAGTATATTTTCTAAAGATATTCGCATTTCTCACACACTTCGCTCTAGCTCAAGTTGTGCGTTTCTAGATATTATTTGGACTCGATTCCCGAGATGGCTGTCAAGCCTAGTAAGGTGGTCATAACCGTATAGTTTCGTGATAATTAGACTTTCGACTCGTGGTCCAGGTTCGATATGGAGTTTCAAGATGCTCCGGGAGCAGCTAGGTTTTGAGATTGATCCTATGTTTTTAAGTAATGTAGAGTTAGTGATTTTACTGGTTTTGGGTTTTACAGTTCGTATAGAAAGCGATTCGAACTAATTCACCGAATAATTCGGTTTAGTACTTAATTAATTTCCATCTAATTTCTACATAATTTGGTGCTTAGTAATTTCTGCCTAAAGTGATACTCAGGTCTTTGTACGAATTTTTTCGAGACGTTACAACCGATAAACCTCATTCATCATGGTGGGCCTCTTCGGACAACCCTTATAATCAACAAAATATATGGGTAGCATATACAACACATACATCATAACAGAACCTCACGGAGCAGCCCATGGCCCAAAAAAAATAGATGGGTAGGGTACATACAACACATACATTATAATGGGCCTTACAAGTCAGCCCTTGTGCTCAAGAAAATGGGTGGACAACACATATATCACATATAACAAGGTGGGATCCAATGGTTGGGTGTCCAGCCCATCTAGGCCCACTCGACATCCAAAAATCTGGATAGTCTGGTCCTCATGTACATAATGTGGGCCTTACATAGTAATGAGGCCCATGACCCTGAAAAATGGCCTAACAATGTGTATGAAATATATATATCAAGGTGGGTCCATGCACACATAAATGGACAGCATGGTTATAACATATATAGCAGGTGGGCCTTGCACATGTAGCAAGTGGGACCTGCACGTGCTAGATGGGCCCCACCAGATGAACAACATGGATATACAATGCATACATCTCAGTGTGATGCCTGCCCTAGATGGCATGGAAAAAATACATCAGGGTGAGTCGTTGCCCTAGATAGCATGGATCAAATACATCATGGTGGGTCCTACCGTCCTAAACAACTGGATGGTGTAGATAATACACATACATTACGGTGGATCTCACCATCCCAAACAACTAGTTTGTAACACCCCGTACTTTCGCGTACTCAGGTATTACCATGACACCATAGCTTATTAAACCATTCTCATACACTTTAGTCAAAATCTAACTATAGGAATGATCTTCATCTAGAGATCGAGCTATCTAACCCTTGATTTTAAGATAAATCATCACACCATCACGAAACCCACGTTTTAGCCCGAATCTAGCCCTTAAGATTAACCTACACTTCTAGATCGAGTCCTTAACGACCGATTTTCCAATCCATCACTAGATCAGTAAATTAATAGTTAAACTGCAAATTTAGCAATTCTTAAAGACTTAAAAACCTACATGACTCGGATATGGATCAATCTAAACGAAATATTGCCTAGAACCAACAATAAACATCATAGATCATCCTAAACAGAGCAGATTAAACCATTCATCTTTTAAGTTGGGAATCAGATTATCAAACCCACTATGCATCCGGGTCCAACTTAAGGGACCATCAATTAATCACCATACATAGACCACCAAACACTTAAGTCGACTGTTAAATCCCATCTAAGCAGACCCTAGAACTCTATTAACTGCTAATGATTAACTTGAATATAATCTGGCCATTAGAATGGCAAGAATACAACTATATAATACAAAATCTGGATTTATGGCCCATTCAGAGATCAAGATGCTCTGGCTGTCAAGCCAACCGTCGAAGTGTAATTTCATTGACTTTGGAAACCTATAGAACCACTAAGATCAGGATTAAAAGCCATCCGACCGCTAGATTTCCTTGAATTGACATTAATAATGAATTTCATGAATTTTGACCCACCTGACCTTTTGAGCATGCAAATTACTAACCAAAAGTGATTAGTGGACCTCCCAAAAACAAATGAACGGTACTGATCGGCCTAGATCAGGACGTGGGATCCACATTTGATCTGTGCGTGTGCATAGTATCTGTGCACACGCCGTGCACAACGCCTTAGCATCGGGTCAAACAAGTGTTGACCCGATGGAAACCAAAAACTCTAAAAAGTTTTGAATTCCTTCCGCCTGAAGCTGTTTCAAACAGACTGTCTGTTCGATGATGCAAACGACCATCCATGTGAATGCATTAGCTAAATCCAAACCGTCCATCTGATAGGTATGGTCCCTCGTCCCTGGCCATGCTGATATTTATGATTGAAAATCACCAGTGCCACCTCTGTCAGCGACCAATCAAGCAGTGCTTAAGGAAAATGCTGACGGGGAGGATAAATCCCCGTTCGCTACTTCCCTAGCAAATTCGACCGTTAGAAACTGTCGAGCGAAATCCACACATGCAAGAAGAGCCTCATCAACCCTAGTGTTTCCAAAAATACGTCCCTACCCGACAGATTGCAGAAAGAATCTTTCCTTATTGAGGAAAGATGAATCTCGTCCGATCTCGATGTTCTGGATGCAAGATTAGCTCGAGAGAAGCTTCTAGACACCAACGATCAGACGAGATTCATCTTTCCTCAATAAGAAAAGATTCTTTCATCTGTCGGGTAGGGGCGTATTTTTGGAAATAGTAGGGCTGACGAAGCTCTTCTTGCGTGCGTGGATTCCACTCGATGGTTTTTAATGGTTGGATTTGCTAAAGAAGTAACGAACGTGGATTTATGCTCCCCGCTAGCGTCTTCCTCATGCACTGCTTGATTGGTCGCTGATAGAGGTGGCACCGGTGATTTTCAATCGTAAATATCAACATGGTCAGGGTCGATGGGACCCTACTTATCAAATGGACGGATTGGATTTAGCTAATGCATTCACATGGACGGTCGTTTACATCGTCGAATGGACGGTCTATTTGAAACAGTGTCGGGTGGGAAGGAATTCAAATTTTTTTGGAGTTTTTAGTTTCCATCGAGTCAACACTTGTTTGACCCGATGCTAAGGCATTGTGCACGGCGTGTGCACATTATCTATGCACACGCACGGATCGAATGTGGATCCCACATCCTAATCTAGTCCGATTAGTACCATTCATTCATTTTTGGGAGCTCCACTAATCACTTTTGATTAGTAATTTACATGCTCAAAAGGTCAGGTGGGTCAAACTTCATTAAATTCATTATTAATGTCAATTCTAGGAAATCTGGTGGTCGGATGGCTTCTAATCCTGATCTTAGTGGTTTTATAGGTTTCCAAAGTCAGTGAAATTACATTTCGCTAGTTGGTTTGATAGCCAGAGCATCCTGATCTCTGAATGGGCCATAAATCCAGATTCTTGGTTATTTAGTTGTATTCTTGCCATTCTGATGGCCAGATTGTATTCAAGTTAATCATTAGCAGTTAATAGAGTTCTAGGGTCTGCCTAGATGGGATTTAACAGTCGACTTTGGAGTTTGGTGGCCTATGTGTGGTGATTAAGTGACAGTCCCTTAAGTTAGACTGGGATGCATGGTGGGTTTGATAATCTGATTCCTGACTTGAAAGATGAATGGTTTAATCTGCTCTGTTTAGGATGTTCTATGATGTTTGTTGTTGGTTCTAGGCACTTTCGGTTAGATCAATCCATATCTGACTTATGTGGGTTCTTAGGTATTTAAGAATTGTTAAATTTGCAGTTTAACTATTAATTTAATGATCTAGTGATGATTGGAAAATCGGTCATTAAGGACTCGATCTAGAAGTGTAGGTTAATCTTAAGGGCTAGATTCAGGCTAAAATGTGGGTTTTGTGATGGTGTGATGGTTTATCTTAAAAATCAAGGGTTGGATAGCTCGATCTCTAGACAAAGATCATTCCTACTGTTAGATTTTGACTAGAGTGTATGTGAATGATTTAATAAGCTATGATGTCATGGTAATACCCAAGTACGTGAAAGTACAGTGTGTTACAACCTACCCCCCTTAAAGAAAATCTCGTCCTCGAGATTTGGTAATATGCATCGTAATGATTAACATGATAGATAGTAAAATCACATTGACTTCTCTACATTCCAATTATGCTACCACATTATAGATTTAAACAAACTATATTTAGATTTCCCAATGCAACTCTTATATATATGTATACTCTAGTCGAGTAATGTATATAAGTTCTAGAGAATTTGAGATCTATCTACTAAAAGTAGGGATTTATTTAAATACCTAATGACGTTACAATTTCCTATAATATCTATTAGTTTTACAAGTTCATTTAGGTGACGACTACCACTAATATGATAGTTTCCCCATTTTCTAAATATAATTCAATTTTCTGTTTTCGTGTTTAAGCTAACGTAAATGGATGGTTGTAATAGGTTTGAGCCTGATACGTCATTCCTCTGTTTGTGCAAACAATGGAATTGCTAGTATTGGCATCCAATCCTAGTAAATCTTGATCTTCTACTTGATAAAGGCATTGAGATCATTGAGGTTTTCTAGGATTAAAATTTAGATCAAACTGCATATGCTTTGCTTAAAATATGATCCCATCAGTTCATGTCCTGATTATCCTAGACACTTGGGAATATCATGAAATTTTCTATTTTCGTAATAAGAGTGTTCAAAATCTAGGTAAAACAGTCCCAAATGACCAGATCATTTTTACTATGCACTATGATCACCTAATGTACGACTTGAAATTTCAAGATTCAAGTTTCTACATAGAAGTTTTCATTTGAACTTTGTTAAACTTATCCAAATTCTCAAGTCTAGCCCCTAGTATGTGCTTTTTTCTGTTTTTTTTGAAAATTCTCATATCCTAGATTTTAAAATCTCATTTCATGGGAGCCAAATCTAAAGGATGCTCTTGTATAATCTCAATTCATCATAATGGCCATCATTCTCCCATGGTATCTTAGTTTTAGTTTCTAACATTCAACTAACTAAATCTAGAAATTCAAAGGAGCCTAAAATTTTTGCATTTCTATGTTCAAAATTTCCTTAATTCTAAGGGAGTTCTAAATAAATTCAAATGGCTTTTCTAACAATTTTCTAAGGGAACCTACTGTTTGGTTTCTGAGTTTAGACAAGTAGTAGTTCCAAATGGGAATCTAGATTTAATTTCTATGTTCAAACAACTAAACTTGAATTTTCCTACGGGGCCTAAAGTTTAATCTCTATGTTCAGTCAACCAAACGAGTTTCCAAAATAAAATATCTAAGGATCATATCTCAAGAAACAAGTGCCTGCTTAAATAATATGATTCTTGGATTATTAGTGACTGGTTTCACAATTTAGTCATTTAATTCAATCTTTCTTATGATGTCTGTTAACGTTATTAGATGATCCACCATACATGTATTCTACCCAAATGCATGTGCATATCTACAAGCCAAGGATCATAACATTCAATTGGCAGGCTTCAGATTGATGTCCTAAAGGATAGTAGAAAATCAAAGTTTAACTGCATACATCAAAATAGGTAAGAGAAACATCTTTGGTACTCTAGCGGCGAATGATACATAGGTACTCAGAAATTTTAAACATGTCATGTGCAATCTAAGACATCCACAATGACCCCTACTTTAGATAGAATATGAAATAATAATTATATTGAAATGAATCATCACTAATTAGTTAAAACCAAGTGAATGATCCTCATGAAATGAAATTGACAACTCACACTTAATAATTATAGTTTCATAAATCAGAGATTACGATCATTTGATTAATGATATTCTTAGTTTATTATGCTTAAGAAAGATGTTATAATAGAATTCAAATTGTGTGGGTACATGGAATCAATGTACCTATTCGAATTGAAAGTCAAGTTTTATAGGGTGGCTATCAAACTAGTAATGTTATTATGGATAGAAATATTGGATAGTTTAGAGCGGAGTGCAGTTGAAATAAGGATGTTGACACGAGTGAGTGTATACCTACGAAACCTAATGTGATTATGGGATCCAGTATTAGGGACCTAAATTTGCGTTTCTATGTCCTTAAAATTGCTTAAGTCTAGGGAAAATTTTACCTATGTTTAACTTTCTAGTTCAAGTGTATATCTATGAAACTCTGAACTTAAAATGTTGAAAGTTTACACAAACTCTTTTCTAAAGGCAAGGTTTGTCTAAACTCTCTCTCTCTGATACCATCCTATAACACCCTGGTTCTCATAACCAGAGGATAGTTGCTTCTCACTGAGAACCCAAGTATTATGTTATAAAATGAACCATCATACATCCAATTAATAGTAGATTTCAAAGCATGAAGTAAAGTAATCACTACATAAGCTAGGGATATCAAGCATAACAACTAGGAGGTTTAATACATGTAAATGGGAGCAAAATGAAATCCCACAACAGGGAAAATATTTTATTACAATTCAAACAAAACACAAAATCTGAAATATGAAAGCAAGTAACTCCTAAAATATCAGTTGAGCTCTAACGGTTCAACCGCATTGACATAGAGGCTCTCCTTACTGAACTCCTACTCAGACATTCCTGGAATACCGTCATAGGGGTCTCCAGCTATTCATTAACCCTGCATCTTTTTGGTGCAACCGTACTATTGGGTGAGTGAAAACTCAGTGGGAATTTCACGCAAGGATTCCTGCATACCATATCATTCCAAAACAGTTTAAACCACACATAATCAATCATATTGAGAGTAATATGAATTTAAATGTAAATGGATGGATGTATGAATGTATGCTCAAGTCACAGATTTGGGGATGCACATCCAGTTATCAAAACAAAGGGGTCACCTAAGGAGAACTAGCCACCCGAAAAAAATAAACAAACGTATGCCCAAGGAGAATCTGCCACCCAAAAAAGACTATAAATATATAGATCACCCAAGGAGAATTAGTCACCCAGAAAAGTACACAAAGGTATGCCTAAGGAAAATAGAAAGAAGAAAATATCAGGAAAGAAGAAAGAAGAGAGAAACAAAGGAATAAAAAAGAAAGGAAGAAGGAAGAATGAAGGAAAAGGGTGTAAGACCCGTATTCCAATCCCTATTGTTCCATCAACTCCCGCAATCCTTCCCGTCGAATTCCGGCAACCTGTGACCAATAATCGATATTTGCGTATGATCCTAAGTCGTATCCTGTAGATTTAATTCAGCTTAATCTGAGACCTGTACTACTACGACCACACCGCCACCGCAGTTCTAACGTTGCGTCTTGCATACCGATCCGATACCCAAGCTAGGAGATGTGGGCCTGCGTTCAGTTTAAGGAAAATACTACGCATTTACAATTCCAAGAGAATCTCTACAACCCATCCCATCAATCAATCACCTCATGTCAAGTACAAGAGCAACCCATGCTTTCTTTCTCCACAAGTCAAGCAATCTACCCCAAAAGTCAACAAATCTCTCACCTCACCCATCACTCACCTCACATCCATCACATCCATCACCTCCCTTACAACCATCCTTCTCTCTCTCTTTCTCAACACACTTTCCAAGTCTCAAGCAAAAGTGGTGGATGTCCAAGCATCCCAAGTGAGAGAAAAGTGTGTTTTGTGTGGCCCACTTCCCACCCCAAAATCCTTCATCCTAGCCATTCCTTTCTCATCGTCTTCCATCAAAGTGAGGCACAAGGAGATCGGCATTCCATCGGACTAAGAAGATCAAATGGTGGGTGCTTCTATAGGCTTAAATTTCATTCTTTTGATGATGGGCCAAGTGAGACCTACTGATCGATGGTATAGATCTCACTTTGGACCTTAGATGTGGCTGATGGCCCACCTTGATTCTTATGATCATTCCATGATGGGGCTATTCTCCATGGACCCCATCATGATGTTTATTTTCCTTGCATGGATAAGGTCATCTAGACCTTGAATTTCGGCGGAGAAAGGATCTCCACTGTTGACTTTGATCGATGGGCCCATATGTAAAGGGACCCACTTGATGTATGCTGTAAATCATCGAAGGGAAGGCATATAGTGCCGGGGTCCCTCCATCACTCGATCTCTCTCTCTCTCTCTCCCCTTTATTTTGTGGCTCATTTAATGATTGTATGTGGTGTCCAAACCATCCATCAAATGGACCCCATGGGCGTCTAAATCATGTGGGCCCTACCTTAGGGTGATGGGAAAACATAAATATCAGATTGATTTAAATCAAGTGGACCACGTTTATGTGGGACCCACCTTGATTCACGTCATCTGTGGAGTGTGAACAGACCATAAGCCAATTCAATTTTCTAGCATGCCATAGCATAGCAAACAATGTTTTCTACCATTAAAATCCACCTGATGTTTCTACACGCCAAAATACCTTGAATATTGACCTTGAAGGGTCTGTCTTAAGCCATGGAATCCAACGGCTGGGTCGGATTCCCCTAATGCGGGCCCCACATGTGAAAAACCACAAAAAATAATTTCTTTTAAAAAAATATAAATGAAGCAGCAGGTGTTGTTGCTGCCATCCAGAGGACGCGCAACAGCTCCTGCTACACTCGAACATGAGAGGCGGTGGGCAGGGTCCCAGCCGTGGGCTCCACCATGATGTGTGTTGATCATCAACATCGTGCATTTGTTGGGTCCCCACTAACCAGTGGACCACCCCAAAAATCAGCCCTATGTGGAACTTAGGTGGCCCACATGGCAGGAAACAGTGTTGATTAAACGTCTGCTATTGAAACCCTTTTTGGTTGTCACAGAATTTTGGATCACTATGGAATTTGTTTTCCCTATTCATCCAGTGCCGTGTGACCTTATTAATAGATTGATGGCAGATAAACATTATGGTGGGCCCCACGTGGGACCCACCAATGATGTATGTGTTTTATTCACACCATCCACACCATTGGACGGTGGAAACCACCACGGTGTATGTGTTTTACCCACATCGTCAACTCCATTGGACGACGAGACCTGCTAAGACGTATGTGTTTCATCTATGCTGCCCAGCCATTTTGGCTGGGCTGCTAGACTGTCAATGGACCCCACCCTTGATGCATGTGTTGCATCCAAACCGTCCAATCATTTTAAAAGCTCATTTGAGGCTTGACACTAAAAATAAGATAGATCTAGAATCAAGTGGACCACCCAGCAAAAAGCAGTGGGGATTAAGTGTCTACCATTAAAACCTTTTGTTGTCACAAAAGTTTTGGATCATTAGGAAATTTATTTTCCTCTTAAATCAGGTCTATGTGACCTTATGATAGGATTGGATAGAAAGTAAATGTTATTGTGAGCCTTGAGAATTTAATGGTGGAAATCATTATCACCGTTGTTATTTGGAGTGTGGTCCGGTTGATCTTTTGATATGATTCATATATATATATATATATATATATATATATTGATTTCTAAAAATAGATTAGATGAGTTGGGTTCACCCATTTTGACTTGGCCCATTGATTCGACCCATTTGATGTATTGAAGGCCCAATGGTATGTATATCATGTCCATTGCAATGTGTGATTCCACCATGGTTTATACAATGATGTTTATGGAAGGCTATGCCTTGGGAGCAATGATGGTTTGACGTCCACATTTAAGTACACTGTTGGTTAAATGTCCGCATTGTAACTCTACTTAGGGCCCATTAATAGGTCCATACTGGTTGTGTGTTAGCCGTCTAGGCCCATCTTCGTTGTGAGGATAGTTCATTACTTCATAACATGCTTAGTATAATTCCATGACTTGTGCCATACACATCATATGTATGCTTGATATGAGTAGTGATTGATCATTGTATATGCCATTGGGCAGATTATTTATGGGTCTCATTGATAGGAGTTACCCACATGAGCACGTGATACGCGCCGGATTGCTGCATGACTGTATGGGGTGACTCATGCATCTCGAATATGTGTGACTTGATCATTGTACGCCCTAGCAACATCAAGGCCGTGGCTCCACAAGCACATCGTGGATGGCCGTATTGGATATAAAAAATACTTGGTTCTAGCATTGTGAGCACTTAGAATGTCCTTGGGTGAAAGTCCTAGAACCCTTTTGGTACCATAAGATGCTCCAACGTTTAGACCGAGTGGATAAACGAGCGCCCGAGTGCCGAATACCATTAGGCTGCATCTCCCACTGTGTCGTGGTCGGTTAGAAGGGGGTGTGGCCTTATCCACCTGAGTGAGGGGGTTGTAAGGTAGGCTGAGTTTGACCAACTCGGAAATGAGTCCGCTATTGACGAGCTGGGTAGGTATTGGCAGACTACTAGTTAGGTGGATAGTGTGGTCTATTCCACTTATTGGGTTGTGTGGCTAGTTAGGCAGCAGTCAGTGTGATGTGTATTAGACCCCGGTGATATCCTAGAGAGGAAATATACTGATATATATGCTTGATGAGGACTAAGATGCTTGTCTTGCATCTTGCATATGACATTTGGCTGCGTAGGCCTCACATCACATGGCCTTGGTATGGCCGATAGCATTCACGTCTCACATTGCATGGCCTTGTTATGGCCGATAGTTTTCATGTCTTGCATTGCATAGCCTTGGTACGGCTGATAGTATTCATGGACTTACCAGCAGTCTTCCGTATTACTCTTATACTGCATACTTGGCACTTGTCTTGTGCACACACTTACACCACCCTATGAGCTTTTGTAAGCTTATGCACGACCGTTGCGTGCAGGTGTCATTGGATTGCAGCAGCGCTGAGGAAGGAGCACATATCAAACTATTTTGGAGCTTTTTGATCACCCTGTATTTTCCTTTCCGCATTATTGTACTTAAAGTTTTTGATATAGTAGATATGTGGTGATGTTGTTTTGTGACTCGGTTATACCTGTGGTTATGCTCCATTACAAAAAAAAATCATACTAAAAATCCTCATTCTAGGATCCTAGGATCGGAATATGGCATATGAATGCCAGGAGCTAAGAATGGAGCACAGGCTGTTGGCACCGGATTCGACGATCCAGAATTTTATGAGCCCATTTTCTGAGTTTGGGGCGTGACAAAAGTTGGTATTAGAGCATAACTTGGGAATACCTAAGGATCACATCACATATCTACTATGAACTTAGAATGAATATGCTACTCGAAATGACTTTGCGATTTTCTGACATAAACCCTTAACGTTTATGTCTTCAAGAATTCTCAAGGCTAATAGGCCCTTGTTCATTCCTATAGTACATAACGCCTAGAAGAACGACCTAAGCGAATCCCGCTCCACCACATGCGACTCCCGCTCTACCACCCGTTACTCCCACTCCACCACCGGATATTCCTAATTTCCAGCATGAGGATGCCACTCCTTTACCTAAGACAGGTGTGGATCTGTCCATACATGTGAGTGTCACCCAGCTGCAGAAGATGCTACAGGTGATGACCGCTATTCTTCAGGGCCGAGCAGGAGCGTGTGAGTGCCCTTCTCAAGGACTTTCGACAGCATAATCCCCTGTATTTTTGGGGTAAGCCAGACCCTACTACAGCAAAGATATGGTACTCTGAGGTGGAGAAGATATTCGACACCATGAGATGTACGACCCAACAGCGAGTCCTATTAGCTGTATTTTTTCTCCAGGGTGAGGCTCAGCATTGGTGGGCATCTGTCACCCGAGCAGTAGTGGCCAATTTTGTATGGACCTGGAAGGACTTTGTAAACGGATTTGATTAGAAGTTCTCTCCTGACCATGTGCGGTAGTAGCACGCATTAGAGTTTGAGACTCTAGTCCAGGGGAAGATGACTGTGTTCCAGTATGAGGCACGTTTCGTCGTACTCTCGAGATTCACGACGTATCTTATTAATGATGAGGGGCGAAAGGCCCGCCATTTTGAGAACGATTTGCGTCCTACCCTCAGGAGCCGTGTGATCGGACACATGCTTCCAACGTTTGAGCACATTGTGGAGAGGGCCCAGATCTAAGAGTCAGATTGGGCCAGTTTGCAGAGAGCCCGTGACCAGAGAGGAGACTAGAAGAGGAAGGCGCCCTCTAGTGGTTCCCAGCAGCAGAAGCATCGTCCAAAGCAACAATGCACGACCTGCCCAGCATTTTGAACACTAGTAGCACCCCCATCACCACCTTTGGGACCGTTTTTAAGTACCTACTTTAGATGCTGTAGGACAGGACATCGTAAGTACGAGTGTCCCCATCCACATCAGCAGTAGCTGAGGGCACCGTATCAGCCTCCGCGACAGCCCCCCACAGCAACAATAGCGACCGTAGCAATAGCCTCCGGGACCTCCCCCACAGCAGGAGAGGCAGCTGATTAGGCCACCACAGTGGTAGTAGTAGCCGTAGAGACCTCAGAGGGGACCTACAGCTCCCCAGCAGGCCCAGGGTAGATTTTATGCCGCCCAGCACCTTTAGTCATCAGGAACAGTCATCGAGGGTACTCTCCCTATTTCTGCATACATTACACATGTATTGTTTGATTTTAGTGCATCGCATTCCTTTGTAGCCGATGATTTCTACCGATCAACCGGTTTGCCGATGGAGTCTGCCAGTGAGGGTTTGTCAGTATCGACGCCCTTGGGAAAGACTATAGTGTTAGACCGATTTCGTTCGTCTTGCCCCGTTCTGGTTGGGGATATCATTTTGCCTGCCGACCTATTCGTATTGCCGATGTCTAAGTTTGATGTCATCTTGGGCATGGATTGGCTCGCCAAGTACCACGCCATATTGGATTACTCCGTGAGGACAGTCAAAATCTATATACCTGGCATGCCAGAGTTCCAGTTTGTTGCCAAGCCCAGAGGAGAGCAGCTTTCCCGCATATTGTCATGTGCCATTGAGGAGTCAGTTGCTTTGAGTGTCGACTAGCTATCGGTCTTTTACGGTTTTCCCAATGTGTTCCAGGAGATTTTGGGGTTACCACCTCGTCGGCACACCGAGTTCCAGATTGATCTCGTGCCCGGTACAACGCCTATTTCGAAGGCCCCGTATCGTATGGTACCATCGGAGTTGCAGGAATTGTAAAAGCAATCGGACGAATTGCGTGAGTTAGGCTTTATCCGTCTGAGTAGTTCACCATGGGGAACGCCAATACTCTTCGTGAAGAAGAAGGATGGCTCGTTGAGGCTTTGCCTAGATTACCATGAGCTTAACAAATTCACGATCAAGAACAAGTACCCGCTCCCAAGGATTGATGATTTGTTTGATCAGCTGTAGGAGGCACAGTTCTTTTCGAAGATAGACTTGCGGTCCAGTTATCATCAAGTTCGGGTCCGAGATGAGGATATTCTGAAGATAGCCTTTAGGACACGCTATGGTCATTTTGAGTTCCAGGTTATGTCCTTTGGACTAACCAATGACTTCAGTATTCATGTAGTTGATGAACGAGGTCTTTCATCCGTATCTTGACCAGTTTGTTGTGGTCTTCATCGATGACATTTT
The DNA here is from genome assembly GCF_029962835.1 of Magnolia sinica. NCBI lineage: Eukaryota > Viridiplantae > Streptophyta > Magnoliopsida > Magnoliales > Magnoliaceae > Magnolia > Magnolia sinica. The sequence goes on from NC_080579.1 coordinate 61,805,789, forward strand.
GATATATTCGAGGACCCATGAGGAGCATGAGTAGCATCTGGAGATTACCTTGCAGAGTCTCCATGCACATTAGCTTTATTCGAAGCTGGAGAAGTGCGAGTTCTGGCAGGAGGAGGTGAAGTTCCTCGGTGATGTGGTGACGAGGCAGGGCGTCGCAGTGGACCCCTCGAAGATTGATGCTGTGCGTCAGTGGGGTCAGCCCACGAATGCATCTAAGATCCACAATTTCCTTGGTTTGGTGGGCTATAACCGACATTTCATTGAGGGATTCTCTCGTATTGTATCCCCGATGACCATGTTGACCCGGAAGGGTGCCGAGTTCATTTGAAGCAATGCTTGTGAGCAGGTATTTATGGAGATGAAGGACCGCCTCACGTCCTCACTCTTCCCTCTAGGAGTGATGAATTTATTGTATTTACCGATGCCTCGTGAGTTAGCTTGGGTGTAGCAAACCAAGGTAAGTGGGAGATTTAAAACAGTTTTTCATCAAGGAACATATCGTTTGTAGGTGTCGTCTCAAGGGAATCAGGGAGGTCGAGTCTTAAAAGATGGTCAGCCACTATGTTCCCTACTCCCTTTCTATCTTTTATTTCTAAATCAAATTCCTAGAGTGGAAAGATTCATCTTATTAAGCGGGACTTAGCATCATTCTTAGAAAGAAGGTACTTTAACACCGCATAATCAATGTAGATAATGATCTCAGATCCAATCAAGTAGGACCTAAATTTTTCTAAAGCGAATACTATGGCCAAGAGTTCATTCTCCATAGTAAAGTAATTCATTTGGGCAGGATTTAATGTTTTACTTGCATAATGAATAACATAGGGCTTCTTTTCTTTTTTCTAGCCTAACACCACCCCAATAGCATAGTCAGATGCATCACACATAATTATAAAAGGAATGCTCCGGTCGGGTGGCTACATGATAGGTGTAGTGGTTAACATGCCTTTGGGCTTAGAAAAAGCTTCCTGACATTGCTCAGTCAACTCGTATGGTACATCCTTTTGAAGTAGATTGCATAAAGTATGAGAGAGGTGACTCAAGTCCTTTATGAATCATCTATAAAATCTAGTGTCCTAAGAAGGATCGCACGTCTTGTATGCTCTTGGGTGGAGGTAGGGTAGAGATAAGATCAATTTTAGCTTTCTCCACCTCAGTTTACTTGGACGAGATGATATGTTTAAGAATAGTTCCCTTATGAACCATGAAGTGGCACTTCACCTAATTTAGTACCAAATTCTTTTCCTCGCATCGCTTCAGCACATTTTTCAAATTTTCCAAACATTCAAGGAAGGATGGACCAAAGACAGTCTATGAAGACCTCTAAATATTGCCCATCATGTTAGAGACAATACTCAATATGCATCGTTGAAAAGTGGCAGGGGCATTGCACAGTCCGAATGGCATCCTTCGGTAAGCAAAGGTGTCATAAGGACATGTGAACGTTGTCTTTTCCTGATCTTCAAGATCTATCTCTATATGATTGTAGCCTGAATATCCGTAAAGGAAGTGTTCACAACCCCAAGTGTAGGGTCGTGATGTAGTAAAAATCTCGGTGAGACCGAGGTCGAATCCTCAGGGACTAATCTTGTATATTTATTCTGAGAGTATTTAGAATCAAAACTATGAAAAAATCTAACCTAAATCAGGAAAGTAGAGAGTAATTATGAGATGATGAATTTATAAACTTAAGAATTTAAAGGTGGGAACTAGGATTTTCAAGGATCCACTTATAGAGATTAGGGAGCCCTCTTACTTGATTCGAGTCACACAATCAGAATTGGAGTCGTATCCTATCCAATTGGAAGATATAGCAATTAAGATCAATTTGAACTTTCATTAACCTAATTCCCAAAGGATGGAGAATTGTGAAGGTTGGAAAGGATTCCATCACCAAACCATGCACATGGGACAATGGCCAACAACAGGACTTTCTAATCGCACAATCTCAAAGCAAGTAAAAGAAGATACTCAAAGCTATTGTAGATCTACTATAATTTAAGTCACAATAAACCATTAAAAACTAAAAGTATTCCTTTAAAATTAAATTAGAATCAAAGAAGGTTCATTATAAACATGAATCAAAGTAATAGAAACATCCCATCATGCTACAGGCTTCACCTCTTAGCCCTAGCTAAGAGATTTAACCAACCATGGACATGATTGGATCTAAAACCTTAAAAGAAAGCATTAAAAAGTAAGAAGGGAAGAAGAACTCTTGGGAAGCGTCTTCGCCCTTTTTCTCTGCTCCTCCAAACTCTAGTATCCCAAAAAGTCCATAGGGTACCCATATTTATAGCCTTGTCTGCATGGATTCTCAAAACTGCATCAAATTTACACACTCCGCAAGAATTCTACATAAATCTTCGATGTCATCGAACAACCTTCGAAGAATGTATCTGATTTGTTTAGCGACAAAACTTGATTTTCCTGTAATTCTTCGATGTCATCTGTGTTCAATGTTATCGAAGACTGGCTTCGATGTTATCGAACTACCTTCGATGTCATTGAAGATTGCATCCAGTTTGTCTAGCAACCAAACTCAATTTTTCTGCAATTCTTCGATGTCATTGACTAGCCTTCAATGTCATTGAAGGCTGGCTTTGATGTCATCTAAGACCTTCGACTACATCTAAGCTCAAATCCTATCAATTTCTGCACTAATTTCTACACTTCCTTCCTTTTCCACTTAATTTTCTTGAATCTTGGGGTATTGAAATCTTCAATCTTGGTATCCAAAGATCCATTCTTTGCTTGATGATTCTTGAGCATTAAATCCATACTTTTAACAGTCTTTTCAATCTAAGCTCTAAGATTCACCATGCAACACAAACATGTATAAAATATACCATTAAGCATGATCATGTTCATAAAACCAATATATAAATGGGAGATAATATGAAATTTTGACCCTCAACACAATTCCTAACCAACATTTTGCTAGTCCTGAGAAAAATATGCGATAAATATTCTTCAATCTCATGTTCAAAATCCTTTTTTAGAAAACAATCGTTTGTGCAATCAAGTATGAATGAGTAGAATTAAGTGAGATAATAAGATCTTGAAAATTTAGAGCCAAATCAACTATGCAATTAATCAAGTAGGTTCTTTATTAATTAAATCATAATGGATGTTCAAATATCAAGTTTTCCAATGTGCTTTGTGAAACTTAATTTGCTTCTCAGAAGGCTACTTTTTATTTCGTAATGTTAGTCATGTTCACCATAGTAAGATTAGATGAAAACTCAAGTATTGATTCTAAACCTATCCCCCTTTTCATTCTTTTTTCAGTTTTTGATTTTATATCAACAGTCACTATTATTTATTCCTCTTTTTTCAGATATTACATCCTCTTCAAAGACATTTTCCATTCCCCTAAGAGGTGTTGTCATTCTTCATTCTTTATGAGCTTTTTATCGATCTCCTATTTTTTAACTAGCTTTTCATTTTTTAAGGTGGACAAAATTCTCAATATCTAACAATGATCCACATACTAACTATTAGAAACTCAAACACACTCCAAGAAAGTGAATTAAACGTGTCTTGTGGTTTAGATTAACATGATATTCAAGATTTTTCTTAATCAATTCAAATGTAAGAACTGTGATCGATATTTTACTTAGATGACCAAGCTTCAACAATTTAAAATCTAATCTCACTTCTCATCATACTCAAAGTATTCTTAAATACACAATTTCTTGTTTTCCAAACAGATTTCAACTTGAAACTTTGAAAATTTTAAAATTTTTTACTTAAAACTGAGGAAACACTGATTAGTTTACCTAATCCCCCACACCCCCCACAAAAAACCTACATTGTCCTCAATGTAAAAGAAAGAAGCATGTAGTGCATATGAGGCAATGAAAAGAAATGGAATGGTGATGGAAAGATAATACCTGGAGGAATGAATTTGAAGCTTTTCTAAGACTCTTAGCATAAAATGGGTTAGCATAAACATAACTTAAAAGAGTATAAGCAAACTATCGTAAATAACATAAAGTAAACTATTATAAACATAACATGAAAGCAATAAACCTAACTATACCTCCATCAGACTAGGAGATCAATCCTGGTACACAGGATCAGTCAAAGGTATGGACATGTCCCCTGAATCTAATTTCTCCACAAATGGCTTTAAACGATGTCCATTCACTTTAAACATATTGCCATTGTTCAAATTCTCTATCTCAACAGCCCCATGAGGATAGACATTTGTAACAGTGAAAGGGCTGGACCAACGAGATTGGAACTTTCCTAGAAAAAAAGATGATGTAATCGAGAATTGTACAAAAGGACTTTCTGACATGTTAAGAATGATTTTCGAAGGATGTTCTTATCATAGAACACCTTCATCCTATCCTTGTAAATTCTTGAGTTCTCATATGCGTTATTCCGGATATCCTTAAGTTCATTCAATTGTAGCTTATGCAACGAGCCAGTGTTGTCCAAATCGAAACTAGATTTTTAATAGCCCAGTAGGATCTATATTCCAACTCCACAGGTAAGTGACAAGCTTTTCCATAGACAAGTCTAAAGGGAGACATTCTAATAGGAGTTTTAAATGTGGTATGGTAAGCCCATAAAGCATTAGTCAATCAAATTGACCAATCCTTACGGTCAGGGTTAACCATCTTTTTCATGATGTGTTTAATCTCTCTATTAGAAATCTTAGCTTGTTCACTTATCTATGGGTGGCATGGAGTGCTTACCTTGTGAGAGATGCCATATTTCTTCATTAAGTTTGTGAATGGCCTATTACAAAAATGTAAGCCTCCATCACTAATGATGGCCTGAGGCATTCTGAGCCAGGAAAGAATGTTTTCTTTTAAGAATTTAATGACTGTCTAATGGTTATTGTTCTTGTACAGGATCGCTTCAACCCATTTAGAGACATAGCCTACGACTAATAGAATGTATAAATTTCAACAAGATCGGGGGAATGTTCCCATGAAATCGATGCTCTAACAATCAAATGCTTTAATGATCAGAATGGGGTTTAAAGACTCATATTTCTAGGGGACAATGCTCCTAACTTCTGACAATGCTCACAAGCTTTGTAAAGCTCATAAGTATCCTTGAACATAGTGGGCCAATAAAAGCCACACTGTAGAATTTTGGTCGTGGTCTTTTTAGCAGAAAAGTGACCACCACAGGCCTGATAATAAAAGAAGGAGGTAGCACTCTAGTGTTCATTGTCTGGCACACATCTCCTTAAAATCTCATCTGGGCAATATTTAAATAAATAAGGATCATCCCAGAAGAATATGTGCACCTCAGCAAAAAATTTCTTCTTATCTTGCGTAGTCAAATGTGTCGGTGTGGAACCTGTGGTAAGATAATTAGTAATATCAGCGAACCAAGGTGAATGGGAGACTTTAAACAGTTGTTTATCAAGGAACATATCGTTTATGGGTGTCGTCTCAATGGAATCAGGTAGGTTAAGTCTCAAAAGGTGGTCAACCACTATGTTTTCTACTCCCTTTTTATCTTTTATTTTCAAATTAAATTCTTGGAGTAGGAGATCCATCTTGTCAAGCGATGCTTAGCATCATTCTTTAAAAGAAGATACTTGAGTGCCACATGATCGTTGTAGAAAATGATCTTAGATCCGATTAAGTAAGATCTAAATTTATTCAAAGCGAATACTACGACTAAGAGTTCTTTTTTCATAATAGAGTAATTCACTTGGGCAGAATTTAGAGTTCTACTTGCGTAATGAATAATGTAGGGCTTCTTTTCTTTTCTCTAGCCTAAAACTGCCCTAATAGCATAGTTAGACGCATAACATATAAGTTTAAAAGGAATGTTCCAATCGGGTGGTTGTATAATAGGTGTGATAGTCAACATGCCCTTGAGCTTAGCAAAAGCTTCTTCGCATTGCTTAGTCCACTCATATGGAATGTCCTTTTAAAGTAGATTACATAAAGGATAAGAGATATGACAAAAGTCCTTTATGAATCTTCTATAAAATATAGCGTATCGTAAAAAGGATCGCACGTCTCGTATGCTTTTGGGTCGGGGTAAGGTAGAGATAAGATCAATTTTAGCTATATCTACCTCAATTCCTTTGGATGAAATGATATGTCTAAGGACTATTCTCTTATGAACTATGAAATGGAACTTCTCCCAATTGAGTAGCAAATTCTTTTCTTCACATCTTTTTAGCACACATTTAAGATTTTCTAAGCAATCGCTGAAAGATGGACCAAAGATAGGGAAGTCGTCATGAAGACCTCTAAATATTGCCCCACCATGTCAAAAAAATTACTCAACATGCATCGCTGAAAGGTGGCGAGGGAATTACACAGTCTGAATACCATCCTTCGGTAAGTACAGGTGTCAAAAGGACATGTGAACGTGGTCTTTTCTTGGTCTTCAAGGGCTATGTCAATCTGATTGTAGCCCGAATATCCATCAAGGAAACAATAATAGGAATGACCAACTAGCCTTTCCAAGATTTGATCAATGAAGGGCAAGGGAAAGTGGTCCTTCCTCGAGATGGTATTTAACTTCCTGTAGTCAATGCACATTCTCCAACCAGTAGTAACTGTAGTTGGCACGAGTTCATTATTATCATTAACTACGAAGGTGATTCCAGACTTCTTGGGAACCACCTTAGTTGGACTCACCCATTGCCTATCGGATATAGGGTATATGATACCCACATCCAATAACTAAAGAACCTCGACCTTAACCACTTCCTTCATGTTTGGATTTAGTCTATGTTGTGGTTACTGAGAGGTCTTTACATTATCCTTAAGATGAATGTGGTGAGTATAAATCAAAGGGTCAATTACCTCGAGGTCTGTAATCGACTATCCAAGGGCTCCCTTATGCTCAATGAGAGTAGAAATGAGCATACTATCTTGTTCTTGCTCCTGGTGGGAAGAAATGACTACCATGTATATCTCATCTTGACCTAAATAGATATATTTCAAATCAGAGGGTAAAGGATTTAGGTCAAGCTTCGGTGCCTTGAGGTTAGATAGTAGAGGCACTACATCAATTTAGGGCAATTCTTCGATTTATGGCCTCCACCAGTTAGCTTCAAGTACTGACACAGTATTAAGCATGGTCCCCATCTCACTAATCATGTCATCATCAAAATCATGGGAGTGGGCTAGACACATCTCTAAAGGGTCAGAGGATAAGGTCAGAAGTATTTTATCTTCCATGACAGAATCAATCAAGTTAACATCATGGGCATCATCATCATTCTCCACTTGTTTGCCTGTATTGAAAAAGATATTTAACTCCAATGTCATATTTCCAAAAGGAAAACTCATGACTCCATTCCTACAATTAATGATTACATTTGATGTAGCAAGGAATGGGCGACCAAGAATGATAAGAATTTGAGTGCTCATGTCCATGATGGGTTGAGTATCTAACATGATAAAATCTAATGGGTAGTAGAATTTGTCAACTTAGACCAACACATGCTCAATTATCCCTCTTGGTACACGAACCGAGTGATCAACAAATTGTATGTGGTTGGGGTGGATTTCAATTCACCCAAACCTAGTTGTTCGTAGACCGAGTAAGGAATCAGATTTACACTCACTCCTAAGTCAAGAAGTGCGTGCTCAATTCTGTAGTTTCCAATTGCACAAGCGAAGGTTGGGCTACCAGGAACTTTGTATTTCAATGGCACATCTTGCTTTAGCATAGCACTCACTTTTTCAGTTGAAAAGATTTTCTTTTAAATATTTTTCCATCTTTTGGTCGTACCTAAGTCTTTTAGAAATTTAGCATATGAAGGTATTTATTTTATGGCATCAAGTAGAGGAATATTGACCTTCACTTATTTCGACCCCTCTAGAATGTCCAGAGAGTTAGAGAGAGGTTTTGGTGCAATCAACCATTGGGGAAATGGGGAAATCGACTTCCCTTGAGGTTCTGGTTCTAACTCTTATGGGGCATGGCTAGATCTATCATTATTGTCCTCTTTTGGGTCCTTAGGCTTTTCAACCTTAACCAGAATGGTTTTGTCAATGGTCTTCCCACTCCTAATAGTGGGGATAGATTTAGCTTGATCCATCTAATTTGAAGAGCTTAGGTCACTAACTTCATATTGTGGTTTTGGATTGGGAAGAGGTTGAGCTGGAAGGCTCTCCTTGTTCCCAATTGCACTTTGAGTTTCAAGTCCTTGTATAGCCTTTGTGAGGTCTTGAAAGACTTGTAGCATACCCTGATTGAAAAGCTCTTGGTTTTAAAGATCCTTTAAAACTGGATCCTCGTGTGGTTTCCCTTGAATTGAAATTTGATTAGGGAATCCTTGAGGTGTAGCAGTTTGTCTGTTTCTCCAACTGAAGTTTGCATGATTTCTCCAGCTAGAATTGTACGTATTAGAGGTGGGCCCACTGAAAGGTCTTTGGTAATTATTTACGGTATTAGATTGCTCATTCAGTACCTCTTAAAAAGTAGATATTGTTGGGCAAATTTCAGTTGTATGAATGTTGCAAGCACAAATACTGCAAATAATTTCCTTACCCTTATCCTTCTTTAATTCCATGGCCTTAAGTTTTTTGGTGAGATTATCCACTTTAGCATTGATATCATCATCCTCTTTTAGGAGATACATTTTGACCCTCTCCTTGGATTGAGTCAGCCTAGATGTTGTGCTTGATTTTAGGGAGATGTCCCATGATTGTGTGTTTTCAGCAAGCTTGTCAAAATAATCCTACACATCATTGACACTTTTATTCATGAATTCCCCATTACACATTGTCTCAACCAATTGGCACATGGAAGACGTCAGTCCATCATAGAAGAAATTTGTGATGCACCACATTTCAAAACCGTGTTGTGGGCATGAACTGACAAGATCCTTGAACCGTTCCCAACATTGGAAGAATGTTTCATCTTCCATTTGGGATAAGTTCATGATCACTTTCTAAGGGTGTTCGTCTTATGGTATGGGAAATTTTTCTTTATGAACTCCCTTGTCATGTCATTCCATGTACCAATAGATCGAGGACGAAGTGAATGCAACCATGTCTTAGCTTTCTCTTTCAAAGAAAAAGGAAAGAGTTTCAGCCTGACCGTGTCGTCAGACATGTTAGGAAAATGTAGAGGCCATGATTTCATCAAACTCTTTCAACTGTAGATACAGATCTTCGAATTTAAGCCCATGAAATTCTGAAAGGAGTTGGATCACCCTTGGCTTGATATCCATGTGCCCCATATTTTATGGAAAAACCATGCATGGAGGTGTACTCACCCCCGCCGGTTGTAAATAGTCTCATAAAGTACGAGGCAGGGGTGCTTGATGCACCTCATTCTCATCCCGGACTTCCTCAACCCGAGGTTGAGGTTGATTGACCAGTTGATTAACCAGTTGATTGGTAGCCATTACTTCATTTAACTCTAAGGATCTCGAGTGGTGTCTAATCCTATGATGGATAGATAACCCCTTAACTAATCCTCCTTCACTCAAAAGGTGTTGAGTGTTGTCATGGACCCACTTGGGCATGAAACACTCTGTAATATCCTGAATTTTTTTCAACTTGGAGTTAGATGTCATTGTTCAATGGGTCTATCATAACACCTTATTTACTTCTCAGAACTTAATCTCAAAGTCACAAATCCCCTTCTCAACCCATTTCCTTCAAAATCTCACCTTTTACTACCTTATTCTTCAAACTTTTCTAAGTTCTTTCATATGAAACACTATTCATAAAGTTTAAATGATGAAGAACAATACCTAAACTAAAATTTACTATAAATAGTAAATATATAAATAAAATTGGTTACTTACCATTAAATTTATGGAATCTCACAAAATAAATATGTTATTTGGATAGATCAGCTTCTCCTACCCCAAATTAATATATGGCATGTCGTGTAACTCATTTTGGATTGAAAGATATGCCTATTTCAAATATTGGGCGGTGAAACCACCACCAAACAGGACAGTGGACCACGATGCCATCGTGCCAACCACGAGGCATCGCTGGCTGCAGTTTTCTGCAGTTTTTGACCGAATTAAAAAAGTCATATCTCCCTTGTTATAACTCTTATTTAGGTGATTCAAAATCCAAATTGAAGCTTGATAAGTCTAGTTTCATATAAAAATAAGTGAAAAATATAATAAAATTTTTAATATAGATGAATCTAGATTGATGTGACAACTGTCCAAATTTTATTTGTTCAGATAGCTATTATTTCTAGAATTTTTAGAATTCTTCTACAATACGAAATCTAATAAAATTTGGTAGAGATAAATTAGACTTGATGATGAACTATTAAAAAATTAATTAAAATAATATACTAACTAAAAGTGCCAAAAATGAACATATAACTTCCCTAGGACCTTATTCTGTCATAATTAGGGCAGAATTTAGTTAAGTGTTAAACTAAACAATCGATGAATTTGGCTTGAACCACTTTCTATATAAACTACAAGACCCAAAACCATTAAAATCACTAACTCAACATTACTTAAAAACCTAGGAGCAATCTCAAAACCCAGTTGCTCGCAGGAACACATTGAAACTCCGTATCAGATTGGGACTGTGCGTCAAAAGTATGATTTTCACGAAACTATAAGGTTATGACCACATTATTGGGTTTGACAACCATCGTGGGAATCGAGTTCACATAGTATCTAGAAACACACAACTTGAGCTTAGAGCGAAGTGTGTGAGGAACGCGAATATCTTTAGAAAATGAACTCAAACTTAAGTGAATTGAGCCGTTCGCTTGTAGGCCAAATTTAAGGTTTTAGACCATCAGATTTTGACCCAACTATACCCTTGGATCAAGAAAATTTCCCTACACATGTCAGTATACTTGTGGCCCTGATCGAGTGACGATGACCGTTGAACTGAAATGGGTCCTCCACGATTGATCCACTAATTTGATCAAACGAAAATCTTAACCTGGCATAGATCCATTGTCAGGGAACTTTCTCCTGATTATATGTGAGCAATGGACCTTCATATGAGCTCCGTTGGCCCGAAACAGCCACCTTTTGGCTATAACCTAAGTATACCATGGCCCTGGGGCCATTGACATTAGTTTTGGGCCTATATAATGCCCTTAAACCACCCTCTCTCATTCCATACGATTTTCTCAAACCCTAGGTAAGATAAGAGAGAAAAGAGGAGGAAAGAGTGAGAAGAAGAGAGAGAGATATGGAGATTGTTGCTGGGATTCACTCTCACGACTCCATACGCCGAATCGCCACCCTATCATCGCTACTCCGTCGATTCCAACTTTGATTTGGTTGAGAAATCTTAACCCTAATATTGATTTATAAATCCAAATAGAGTAATCGACGTAATATCTAACCTGTTTCATGATTTTGGTAGCCGTTGTTCTGTAGACGAAAGCGTAGGATTTGAACCGAGTTTGAAACAAGTTTTCCGATGAAAGATGTGGACTATAAATGTTTAGGTTATGGTTTTCAAGGCTTTCAATGTCAGTAATGATTTATGTCTGACTTGATTGCTGCCATATGATCTTAGTTACGATGTATTTGATAAACTATACATGTGTGTGAACTATGTGAATATAAAATGCATCCATGTGTTTGTTGAAATGTTTGAATGAAAGTGAGATTATGATTTATGCTTTCCATGAATATTAATCTAGAATACATGTTTGTTGTGTGGATGGCAACTCCTTTGTGAAAGGATCTGCCATAATATATGCTATAACTAATTTAGTCTATGTATATAGTATTATGAAGGCTAAGTGTTTGATGAAATGTCTTAATGAGTAATTGTTTGATAAATTGAGATTATTAAGGGTGCTGATATAGGATTCTCAACTACCTTACCTATATGTATAAATTCCTTTAAGTAACCTAAATTTTAAATACGTGATTTATATATGAAATGTGTATGTATGATAACATGTTCAATATGTTTGTTAAAATGCTCAAATGAGAATCATATATGAATTGGTTATTAAATGTTGTTATAACTATCACATATGATTACCTGTTGCATTTAAGTGTGATTGGGACTACTATATAGTCCAGGCAATCAGTAACTATTTTCGATTGAGTGGCCGAACTAGTCTTGCCACAAGGGATACGTTCGGTGACTCCGAGCCATATGCTGATTGTCGATAGTGGTTAGGCCACGAGGACTGCTTATGTGCTCCATGTTGATTAATTTAGTATGCGCTCGTATCAATCAAACTTGTCAAATAACCCGATTGGCCTAATGTGTGTTTACCATGTATGGACGCTACTGCTTGAATCTAAGGTACCACTTACCAATGCAAACCCGTTTCAACCATGGTACCACAATCCGCTAAGACTCATGAGCCAAGCATAGTGGTGTATGGGACATTGTGGTCGAGCTGTTGACCTACAATGGGGTGATGAGCCTCCCCGTAGTGACCAGTAAGCAACCTAAACTTGTGAACCAAATATGGTGGTGTATGGGACACTGTATTTGAGTTGTTGGCCTATACCGGCGTAGCCTGACTGCCATCCTAGCGTGGGTTTGGGTGTACCTTTTGATCCGGACCCCCTTCAAAAATAGCACTCTAGTTGGTAAGGCATTGGTGGAGTGACTACGAGTATAATCAATTGAACTTACCTATCCACTGCTATTAAATTAAGGGGTGTTGTTGTCCTATAACTTGCCTATCGTATGTGATTAACTAGGATTGATGACACTAGATAGATCATTGTTTGGGTAAGTGATATAAAGGGAGGTACCATAACTTCCTGAATTTGCTGTATGAATAAGTCTAATTAAGAACTTAGCTAACACGACCATGCACAGCATTGCATGTACCTTTGGCGAGGAAGAGCACTGTGGGAGTTTAGCATGTGTGACCGTGAGATGATGTCGCTGAGGGAGTGCAGGCGAGGGCATACATCATTATGCATATCATTCTCGCATTAACAAGAGTAGCTAGGATTGTTTGATGTATTGCTTTATCATTACTGCATTGATAACATGTTAACCTTTAAAGTTCCACTGAATTAGCTACTCATTCCCACTTGGGATGGTGTTTTAAAACACCATCTAGACTCTTTTGTAGATGCAGGTAATGGCGGAGTCTATGCAGCTGAAATGGACATCATGGATTAGGAGGAGGAATTCTCCTGTGTTCAGCTATCAGGCGGGTCTTTGTAGACCTTGTTCTGATTTGACGGGATTATAGGGTTACATGCAATAGTTGGATAGTTACACTTTGATATTTTGTAAATTTTGAAATCATATAAGTATATATTCAGCCTGGTATCATACTCATACTCTAAGGATTGAGAAACACCTTCATATTTTATATACCTATCTCAGTCTTTCACTTGATTAATTTAATTATCTCTTGAGTATGATATGCTATTTTAGTATAATCCCACTCATGTTTAATGCACTAATATGGACAACATTTAATCATCATTATTTATGTTACATAAGTGATGTGTTGGAACTCGGGAGTTGAGCTTTGCTCGACCCCTGATTTTCAGGGCGTTATACACTCTTAGCCCTTAATTTCAGATTCTAACCTAAACCTAAAAGGGAAAGAAGGAAAAAAGAATTCTGAAAAAAGAAGGGAAGAGAATTAGAAAGAAGTTACCAAATTGGAAGTTCCTAATTTAAGATTCTGTAAAACAAAACAAAAGAAATCAATTTCTAAAAACAAAAATTCTAAAATCAGAAAGTTTCTAAAAATAGAAAAAAAAATCCTATAATGAGAAAGTTTCTAAAAACAACAAACAAACCCTAATCTATAAGAAAGAAAGGAAGAAAAATTAGAAGTTTCTATATTAGGATCCTACAAAATAGGAAAGTTAGTTTCTAAAATAATTTAGAAAAACCATAATCTTAAAAATAGAAAATAGAAAAACCCTAATCTTAAACTAATTCCAAAACTATCTAATCTCAGAAAAACGCAACCATTAATCCCTGACAATGAAGTTAAAAACTTGTTCACAACCCCAAGTATAGGGTCGTGATGTAGTAATAATATCGGTGAGACCGAGGTCGAATCCTCAGGGACAAATCTTGTGTATTTATTTCAAGAGTATTTAGAATCAAAATTAGGAAAAGATCTAACCTAAATCAGGAAAGTAAAGAGTAATTCTAAGATGATGAATTTAAAAACTTAATAATTTAAAGGTGAGAACTAGGGTTTCCAAGGATCCACTTATAAATATCAGGGAGCCCTCTTACTTGATTCAAGTCACACAATTGGAATTGGAGTCCTATCCTATCCAATTGGAAGATGTAGTAAGTAAGATCAAATTGAGCTTTCATTAACCTAATTCTCAAAGGATGGAGAATTGTGAAGGTTAGAAAGGATTCCATCACCAAACCATACCCATGGGATGATGGCCAACAATAGGACTTACCAATCCCATAATCTCAAAACAAGTAAAAGAAGATACTCAAAGCTATTGCAGATCTACTATAATTTAAGTCACAATAAACCATTAAAAATTAAAAGTATTCCTTTAAAATTAAATTAGAATTAAAGAAGGTTTATTATAAAGATGAATCAAAGCAAGAGAAACATCCCATCACGCTACAAGCTTCACCTCTTAGCCCTAGCTAAGGGATTTTGCCCACCATGGACATGATTGGATCTAAAATCCTAGAAGAAAGCCTTAAAAATTAAGAAGAAGGGAAGAAGAACTATTGGGAAGCAGCTCTACCCTTTTGTTCTACTCCTCCAAACCCTAGATATCCCAAAAAGTCCATAGGGAACCCATATTTATAACCTTATCTTCATAGATTCGCAAAACCGCATCAAATTTATGCACTTCGCAATAATTCTGCTAAGTCTTCGATGTCATTGAATAACCTTCGATGTCATCGAAGAATGTATCTAATTTGTCCAGTGGCAAAACTTGATTTTTTAAAGGACCATATCATAGTCTGTACTGTTCCATAGACTTCCGCGATCCTCCCTGTCAAATTCCGGCGACTCGCGACCTACAGTCAGTATTTGCAATTGACCTTGAGTCATACCCTGTCAACCTGAGTTGACTCGATACGGACTTGTACTCTTACGACCGCATCATCGCCACAGTTCTAACGCCGTGTCTTGTGCACCGATGTGATTGTAGGCCCGAATTTTTGGGCCCTCGTTTATTTCGAGGAAAACGTCGCACGTTGCAAATCCCAAGAGAATCTCTACAATCCATCACATTAATCAAGTCAAGTACCAACCCATACCCTACCCATCCCTCTCTCATCCAAAAGTCAACAACACCCATACCTAGTCATTTCTTTCTTACCAAAAGTCAAGAGAACCCATACCCTCTATCTCATCTCCCTTACAACAACCCATCCTCTCTCTCATTTACGCTCTTCACTCCCAACAACCAAGAGAGAGCAACAGTCCAAGCCTCCTAAGGGGAAGCTAGGTGTGGCCCACTTCTTACCCCCTAACCTCCCATCTCCACCTTTCAATCTTTATCTTCCAACATCAAAGAGAAAGCTTAGAAGCTTAACATTCCAAGGAGCCAAGAAGGAGCGAAATCAGTGGGTGTTCATAGCATTAAATCTTGATTTTGATGTAAGGTCCACTTGTGATAGGACTCCTTTTGATGTAACTCTTCGTGAAGAAGAAGGATGGCTCGTTGAGGCTTTGCGTAGATTACCGCGAGCTCAACAAGGTCACAATCAAGAATAAGTACCTGCTTCCGAGGATTGATGATTTGTTTGATCAGCTGCAGGAGGCGCAGTTCTTTTCGAAGATAGACTTGCGGTCCGGTTATCATCAGGTTCGGGTTTGAGATGAGGATATTCCGAAGATAGCCTTCAGGACTCGCTATGGTCATTTTGAGTTCCAGGTCATGTCCTTCGGACTGACCAATGCGCCCGCTGTGTTCATGCAGTTGATGAACGAGGTTTTCCGTCCATATCTCGACCAGTTTGTTGTGGTGTTCATCGACGACATTCTGATCTATTCGAGGACCCGTGAGGAGCATGAGCGGCATCTGGAGATCACATTGCAGACCCTCCGTGCACACCAGCTTTACGCGAAGCTGGAGAAGTGCGAGTTCTGGCAAGAGGAGGTGAAGTTCCTCGGTCATGTGGTGACGAGGCAGGGTGTCGCAGTGGACCCCTCAAAGATTGATGCCGTACGTCAGTGGGGCCAGCCCACGAACGCATCCGAGATCTGTAGTTTTCTTGGTTTAGCGGGCTACTACCGACATTTTATTGAGGGATTCTCTCGCATTGCAGCCCCGTTGACCAGGTTGACCCGGAAGGGTGCCGAGTTCGTGTGGAGCGATGCTTGTGAGCAGGCATTTATGGAGCTGAAGGACCGTCTCACGTTTGCTCCTGTCCTCACTCTTCTCTCTGGGAGTGATGGATTTGTTGTATTTACCGATGCCTCGCGTGTTGGTTTGGGTGCTGTCCTAATGCAGCACGGGAAACCGGTGGCTTATGCGTCTCGTCAGCTCAAGGTCCATGAGCCGAACTATCCTACGCATGATTTGGAGCTGGCAGCAGTGGTCTTTGCACTGAAGGTGTGGAGACACTATCTTTATGGGGTGAGGTTCGAGCTCTTCTCCGACCACAAGAGCTTGAAGTATTTGTTCTCTCAGTCCGAGCTGAACATGAGGTAGAGGCGTTGGATGGAGCTCCTGAAGGACTATGATTTTGATCTCCAGTACCACCCAGGCAAGGCGAACATGGTGGCGGATGCCCTCAGCCGTCAGCCACGAGGCCTAGTGGCGCACATGATGATTCAGGAATGGAGGATGCTCGAGGATATAGCAGAGTACGACTTCGAGTTTGGTCTGCAGTCTTCTATCGTTCAGCTATCGAGCCTGTCGATTCAACCCTCTCTTGTCGCAAGGGTGATCGAGGCTCAGCAGACAGACGAGTCGTTACAGGATCACCGAGCAGAGGCAGCATCTGAGAGTCAGACAGATTGGCTGATTGGTTCTGATGGTGGACTTCATTTCAGAGGCCGATTATGTGTCCCGGATATTCCTGAGTTACGCCGAGATCTTATGACCGAGGCACATCGATCGCGATTCTCTATCCACCCTGGCTCGACGAAGATGTATCGCGATATGAGGCGTCAGTATTTTTGGGCGGGGATGAAGCGCCAGATAGCCAGTTTTGTGGCCGAGTGTGACACATGCCAGTGTGTCAAGACGATCATCAGAGACCCCTTGGTCTATTACAGCCGTTGAGCGTCCCGATGTGGAAGTCGGAGCACATATCTACCGATTTTGTCATGGGTTTGCCAAGGACTCAGCGCGGTCATGACGCTATCTAGGTGGTCATGGACTGTCTGACGAAGTCGGCACACTTTCTTACGATTCGTGAGACTTGGCATACGGACCGGCTTGCCAAGATGTTTGTTGATGAGATCGTGAGACTACACGGTGTTCCTGTCTCGATCGTTTCAGACCGAGACCCAAGGTTCACATCTCAGTTTTGGAGGAGCTTTCAGAGGGCGATGGGGACTGATTTGCAGCTCAGCACCGCGTATCATCCGCAGACCGATGGCCAGACTGAGAGGGTCAACCAGATCCTTGAGGATATGCTTCGGGCCTGCGCGATTAATTTCTCGGGTAGTTGGGACGAGCACCTGCGATTGGCTGAGTTCGCGTACAACAATAGCTATCAGGCGACCATTGGCATGGCTCCTTTTGAGGCATTATATGGCAGACCGTGCAGATCTCCGAGTTGTTGGACCGAGGTTGGAGAGCGGCGTCTCTTAGGTCCTGAGCTTGTGCTGCAGACATCAGAGGTTATCGACATCATTAGGCAGAGGATGCGCACAGCTCAGAGCCGGCAGAAGAGTTTTGCTGACCGTCGGCGTCGTCCCTTGGAGTTTGCCGTTGGGGACCATGTGTATCTCAAGGTCTCACCCATGAAGGGTGTGGTTCGTTTTGGAGCGAAGGGTAAGCTTGCCCCGAGATTTATAGGGCCTTTCGAGATCACCGGGCGCATCGGCGCCATGGCCTATCGGCTTGCCTTGCCATCTCAGTTGTCTGGCGTCCACAACGTTTTCCACGTCTCTATGTTGAGGAAGTGTGGGTCAGACATCGTGCCTGTTATTGATTGGCAGCCGTTGGAGGTTCGTGAGGACGCTTCTTACATTGAGCAGCCAGTTCGTATCCTCGATCGGAAGGAGCAGGTCCTGCGGACCAAGGTCATTCCCCTGGTGAAGGTGCAGTGGAGCCATCATAGTGTGGATGAGGCATCTTGGGAGAGCGAGGCGGAGATTCGAGAGCGTTATCCCCATCTTTTCGATGTTTGATTGTATGATGTATGTGTTTTGATTATATATGATATTATATTTCCTATTCTCTTATGAGTTATGTTGAGTTGTGATGGTAGTGCAAATTTCGAGGACGAAATTTCTTATTAGGTGGGGAGAGCTGTAAGACCCGTATCCTAGTCCATACTGTTCCATTGAGTCCCGCGATCCTTCCTGTCGAATTTCGACGACCTGTGACGAATAATCGACGTTGCGATCGACCCTAAGCCTTATGCTGTAGATTTGAGTCGGCTTAAAACAAGACTTGTACCATTGCGACCGCACCGTCGCCGCGGTTCCAACGCCGCGTCTCTTGTACCGATCCGATACCCTGGCAGGAAGATGTGAACCGGCGTTTATTTCGAAGAAAACGCCGCGCGTTTGCAATCCCAAGAGAATCTCTTCAATGTGTCAAATCAATCCCATCAATCAATCCCATCCATCACCTCATGTCAAGTACACATCACCTTTCTCCACAAGTAAAGCAACCCATGCTTTTTCTCACCAAAGTCAAACCACCTCTCACTTCACCCATCCCTCACCTCACATCACTCACCCATCACACCCATCACCTCTCCTTATCTCTCTCTCTCTCTCTTTCTCTTTTCTCACACCAATTCCAAGCAACCCATAAGCCTCACACGTCCACATTTTTTCCAAGGAGAGAAAAAGAGAAGTGAGTAGTGTGGCCCACTTTCCATCCCAAAATCTTCCATCTTAGCCCTTGAATCTTCATCTCCCACCATCAAAGTGAAGCACAAGGAGGTCGGCTTTCCATCGGACCAAGAAGATCGGACGGTGGGTGCCTTATAGGATAGGTTTTTTCATGTTTTGATGATGGACCAAGTGAGGCCTACCGATCAATGGTATGGATCTCACTTGGGACCTTAAGATGTGGTCGATGGCCCACCTTGATCTTCATGATCATTCCGTGATGGGGCCATTCTCTATGAACCCCATCATGATGTCTATTTTCTAGCTTGTAAAGGGTCATCTAGACCTTTCATTTTGGTGGAGAAGGGATCTCCACCGTTGATCCCTGATTTGGTGGGCCCACATGCAATGGGACCCACTCGATGTATGATTGCTTGTAAGGGAGGGCTCATAGTGGCGGAGCCCTCCATCATGCGTGTCCCATTTCTCTCTCTATCTCTCTCTCTCCTTCTCTTTTATTTATTTATTTATTTATCTTTGTGTGTGATAGGGTGGTCATGTGACCCACTTGGATGGGCCCCACCTTAATGTATGTTTTATCCTTACCATTCATCCATTTGGTGGCCCACAGGAGCAAGGCCCACCTTGTGCATGCACTATGCATAGGCCGTCCCTGTCCAGGGACGTCCCTGGACTGAAATGAAAGCACAAATATCAGCTTGGTTCACACCCTATTGAGGTGGTCCACTTGTGTGGACCCTACATTGATGTATGAGAACAATCCATGCCGTCCATTCCATTCTTGAGTTCATTTTAGGCGTTGAACCGAAAAATGAAGCAGATCCGAGTAACTGGTGGGCCATAGCATGAGAAACAGTGGTGGTTACCGTTAAAAATCCAACTGCTGTTTTTATTCACCAAAATATATTGAATATTGGGCTCATCCTTCTTGTCTTGAGCTATGGGGATCGATGGCGAGCTCGGATCTCCCTGATGCGGGCCCCACGTATGCAAAACCTTGAGAACAGAGGTTTTTCAAAAAAATATATATATATAAGGGCAGCAGCTTTCACTGCTGCCGCTGACAGCGCCAGAGACGCAGGCGCTGCGTGTAGGCGGGCGTCCGTGCAGGGACCCACGGCCCCTCATGTGGGCCCCACCATGATGTATATTTTGTATCCACGTCGTCCATGAGGTGGACCACCCCTTGAGGTGGGTCCCCTCCAAAAATCAGTCAGATCCAGACCTCAGGTAGCCCACACCACAAGAAAACAGCGGTGATTGAACTCTACCATTGAAACCCTTTTATGGGCCATAGAAGTTTCGGATCAAGCTGAAATTCATTTTTTTCCTCTTCTTCCAGGCCCGTGCGACCTTGTGAACGGGTTGGATGGGAGATAAACGTTATGGTGGGCCCCACATGGGACCCACAGAGATGTATGTGTTGTACCCACCGTCCAGACAGACGGTGGGGCCTACCTTGCTGTATGTGTTCGTCCGCACCGTCCACCCTGGACGGTGGGACCCCCTGCTGTGCGTGCGTGCGTGTGGTGTGTGTGTATATATATATATTATTATTATCTATATATATATATATATATATCATAATATATATATATATATATATATATATATATTATATTATATATGTTATTTTGTATATATTATATATTATATTATATAATATATATTTGTTGGTGGGCCTTAGGGATTTTAATGGTGGAAATCATCATCACCACTTGTATTTTTGGTGTGGCCCACCTTGGTATACATGTAAGGCCCATGTGATGGGGCCCATTCAATGTATTTGAGGCCCATGTTACAAGGCCCATTGTGATACATTCAAAGGCCCGTGGGATATGGCCCATTGCAATGTACATAAGGCCCCTTCGATGTGGCCTACTTGATTTATAAAAGGCCCATATGATGCGGCCCATTTGATGAATATAAGGCCCATGGGTCGAGGACCAACAGGATGTCCTTAGGGTCCATTGCAATGAGGGATTCCCCCATAGTGTGTGTAATGACAGGTTATGCCTTGGGAGAAATGTTGGTTTGACGTCCACGTTGTAAGAATAATGTTGGTTAAATGTCCGCATTATAACTCTCCCTAGGGCCCATTAGTAGGCCCACATTTGTTGATAGTTCACCACTTTATAACATGCTTAGTATAGCCCCATGATTCATACCCATACGCATCATTTGTATGCTTGATATGAGGAATGTTTGATCATAGCATAAGCCGTTGGACTGAGACATTTACGGGACTCCTTATGAGACGGAGTGCCCCACATGATTGCGTGGTACGCGTGAGATTGCTGCATGATTGCACGGTGTGACTCATGCATCTTGCATATGTGTGACTTGATCACTGCACGCCCTAGCGACATCAGGGCCGTGGCTCCACAGACACATCGTGGATGGCCATATCGGATACTGAAAATTAATTCTAGAGCTGTGGGCACTTAGGATGTCCTTGGGTGAAAGTCCCGGAACCTTTTTGGTACCGGGAGATGCTTCAACGTCTAGGCCGAGTGGATACACGAGCGCCGAGTGCCGAATACCGTGAGCCGCGTCTCCCACTGTTTCGTGGTCGGTTGGAAGGGGGTGTGGCCTTATCCGCCCGAGTGAGGGGGCTATAAGCTAGGCTGAGTTTGACCAGCTCGCAAATGAGTCCGCTATCGACGAGCCGGGTAGATATTGGCAGACTACTGGTCAGGCGGATAGTGTGGTCTCTTCCACTTGCTTGACTGTGCAGCGAGGAGGCAGTCTGTGTGGAGTGTATTAGACCCCGGTGATATCCAGAGAGGAACTGTACTGATATGTGTACTTGATGAGGACTGACATGCTTGCTTCGCATCTCGCATATGACATTTGGCCACATAGGCCTCGCATCGCATGGCCTTGGTATGGCCGATAGCATACATGTCTTGCATCATATAGCGTTGGTACAGCTGATAGCATTCATGGACTTATCGTATATTTCCGCATTACTCTGATATTGTACACTTGGCGCTGGCCTTGCACACACACTTTCAGTACCCTCTAAGCTTTTGTAAGCTTATGCACGACCGTTGCGTGCAGGTAGTGTTGGACAGCAGCAGCGCTGAGGTAGGAGTGCACATCAGTTTATTTTGAAGCTTTTGATCACCCTGTATTTTCCTTTCTGCATTGTACTTAAAAGTTTTCGATATAGTGGATATGTGGTGATGTTGTTTTGTGACTGAGTTATGCTTGTGGTTATGCTCTATTAAAAAAAAAAAAATTTATACTGAAAATCCTCCTTGTAGGATCCCAGGATCGGAATCTGGCATGAGAGTGCCAGAATCCGAGAATGGGGCACTACGGAGGCTGTCGGCACCGGATTCGGTGATCGGGAATTTTGTGAGCCCGTTTTTCGAGTTTGGGGCGTGACACGAGCGCATGCATCATTAATACATATCATCATTGCATTAACTAGAGTACTTAGGTATGCTTGTTGTACTACTTTATCATTACTCTTTGACTGAATTGATAACATGTTAACCTTTGCTTGATAACGCCACTGAGTTGATCACTCACTCCCACTCTGGGAAGGTATTTTAAAACACCAACCAAACTATATTGTAGTTTTAGATGATGGCGAGGCTTACGAGCTGGAGCCGGCCTTCTATAATGACGAGTTCTCCTACCTGTAACTCTCTGGCGGGTCTGTGTAGACTTGGAGTTGCATCACTGGGGCTACAAGGATATAGATTAGATGACATTACACTTTATTATTTTGTATATTTTGGAACTATACCTGTAATTATTCAGCCTGGTGACATGATCATACTCCGGGGTTTATATCCACTTACACACTTTATATATCTATCACAGTCTTCTGCTTGCTTAATTTAATCACCTCTAGAGTATAATATGTTGATTTGGTATAATCACACTCATGTTTAATGCATAAATATGGACAACATTTAATTATCATTATCTATGTTGCATAAGTGATGCATTGGAACTTGGGAGTTGAGCATCTGCTCGACCCTCGATTTTCGGGGCATTACAAGTTGGTAGAGAGCATAATTTGGATTAAACTGGACCTAGGTTATAGTAACATGACGTACACTGACATACTTTGACTTAGGAGGGGGCGATGAAACCTAGAAACAGTTGTACGATTTGGTAACGCCCTGAAATTTGGGGGTCGAACATAACTTACCTCCCGAGTTTCAAAACATCACTTATGCAACATATTTAATGATGGATGTATGTTGTCTGTAAGAGTACATAAAACATGGAATAGATTAAGCCAAACTGCAAACATAATTCAGGGATAAGTGAAGGACGCAAGCGGAAGACTTAAAGAAATATATGTGTACATGTGCAAGTCCCTGAAATACGTATACATGTCAGGTCATACTTACAAGTATTTCTATAAAAAATCCAAGCATCAAATGACATTATCTATTCCAAAAGAAAATCCAGAATCCCCGCATATCGGGACATGGCTCACAAGAACCCGCCTGAAAACTGCATAAAAGAAAATGCGGCCTCATCCTCCTTGAACTCCTGCTCTGCCTCAGGGGTCGCATCAACATCTACATCTAAGACAGAGTCTGGTTGGTGTTTAAACACCGCCCCAGAACGTGGGAGTGAGTGATCAACTCAGTGGAACAATAACGTAAAAGTTAACATGTTATCAAATCAATCAAGCAGTAATGATAAGGCAGTACAATCAAACATGTCCTAATTACTCATGTTAATGCAAAGATGTATGTATAAATGATGTATGCCCTCGCCTTACTCCCTCAGCGTCTTCATCTTACGTTATGCATGACATCCTCCCACAGTGCCAACGACTTCCACGCACATGCAGATGCAGTGCATGAACATGATTACCAAGTTGTTATTAGTCCTTTTCATACAGAAGGATTGGGAAGCTAAGGTACCTTTCTCATATCAATTTCCACACAATGATCCATTCTAGGGTCGTCAGTCCTAGACAATCTCATATGATCATATGGTCTAGGTCGTTGCAAAGGGCTCATCACCAATCAATGCACACCTATCATACCTCCGTTACTACTCTAAGGCTCGTCGCCTTAATGCAGTATCAAGGTATGCTTGAGGTCACTACAAAGGGCTCGTCACCAATCAATGTAGGTCGACAGCACGAATATAGTGTCCCATACCACCATAATCGGCTCACGAGTTTGGTTGCTCACTGGTCACTACGGGGAGACTCGTCACCCCAGCGTAGGCCGACAGCTCGACCACAGTGTCCCATACCACCATGTCCGGCTCATGAGTCTTAGCGGATCAAGGTATAACGGTTAATGAGATTTCATCGGTAAGTTTTATACCCTAGATTCAAACAGTAACATCCATATATGGTGAACATACATCGGACAATCGGGTTACTTGACGAACTCGACTAGCACGAGCGCACGTTGGGTTGAACAACATAGAGTGCACAAACACTCCGTGTGGCCAAACCACTGCCGACAACTCTAATACGACTCGGGTTCGTCAAATCACGTCCTTCGTGGCGAAAGCAACCTCAGCCACGAACTCAAGGACGATTACCGATTTCCTGGACTATTTCATAGTCCCAAACACATTCCATTATAACAGATATGCATATACAATTTAGAACAGTAATGGAACAACAATTCAAATCATGTAGTATGTGAGCATTTGAAGAATATCAACTTAACATGGATTTACACATAAGTAATACTGGAAGTTAAACAACAAAGATTGTGACTTGCATATAGGAAATCATACACACCAATAGGAGAGTTGAGAATCGCTTCTCAACGCCCGCAAAGAGGATAACATATTACACTTCAGACCATTTAGACATTTCTACAAACACTTAGACTACATAGTTCAACATACATTATGTATGTTGGAATACATGCATTTGGACAATTCCTTTTGCGAAGGAGTTGGCACACATACATCTAGCACAAGTACACGACAAATAATCATGGCAAACACATGTTCATATTTTATACATATACGATACTTCCTACATATACATAGAATACACAAATCTCAAGATAACGCATACATATCAGGAACGTAAAATAAACATAGCATTTGACATGTGAAATTGCATCCATAACAAGAATAAACCATTATCTGATATTGAAAGCCTTGAAAACCATAACCTATATGAATATAGTCCGCACCTTAAACCAGAAAAAACACACCAAACTGATTCAGACGATATGTCTTTGTCAACAGAGACTAGATAACCTAAGGCAAGAATAGAAATGAGTTACATCAACACATAGACTATTCTAAGCTCTAAACAGATTAGGGTTAGATTAACTTACCCAAGAATGAACTTAGAATCGCTGGAATAACGATTCAAAAGTGATGGTTTAAGGATGTAGAGTAACAAGAAAGAATCCTAAGATGATTCACCAACTTCTCTCTCACTTTCTCTCTCTTTACCCCCTCTTTCTTAGCTAGGGTTAGGAAATTCGTATGGAAAAGAGAGTGAGGGTTTTAAGGTCTATATATAGGCCTAATATTGATGAAAATAACCCCAGGGCCAAGGTATACTTAGGTTATAACCAAATCAAGCCTCTCTTGATCCAACGGAACACTTCCGGTGGTCCTTTTTCCATGTGCGGTCGGACTTAAGCTCACTAACCATGGATCTAGGTCAGACTGAGTTTTCGTACCGATCGGCTTCACAGATCAGCCATGGCGGACCACACTCAATTCAACGATCACCGGAACTCAATCAGGTCCACAAGCACTATGACATGCCAGGGCCATCTTCCCTGCTCCGAAGGTGAAATTGGGTCAAAATCCAACGGTCAGATTGCTTAAAATCATCGCGCAAACAACACGACTCAGATTTTATAAAATCACATTTAATTTCTCACTATTCTCACACTCTTCACTCCGGACTCAATCAAATCGACCCAGGGCATCATCTGGACTTGATTTTTCAGGTGATGGTCAAGTCCAACATGGTGACCATAACTGTCTAAGATCATCACTATTGGACTTTCGACCCGCGGTCCAGGTCCGATCCAAAGCTTCTAAAAATTCTCGAGAGCAACTGGATTTAGCGTTGAATCCCAGATTTCAGAGTAACGTAGCGCTAAATATTCTACAGGTTTTGAGTCCTGCAGATCAAATTTAAAGTGATTGATGCTAATTTCACAAGCAATCGAGTTTAGAGCTAATTAACCCACAAATAACTTCTAAGGACAATAGAGGTAGTACTCGGGTCTTGGCACGAAATTTTTCGGGTCATTACAGATTTCAAGTTTCACCCACGGGTGAAAACTAACCTTTAAAATCAGACCCTTAGGCATCTGTGATCATGCGAGATGATCCCAATTCATTTCCAGACCATCCATCAATGGGTTTAGGCGATGATTCAGTGTATCCCATACTCAAATAACCTAAAAAGCGTGAATATACGGGAGATGGAACCCAAAATTTCACCAAACGGACTGGGGAGCCTAAACCACATAAAACAGTGGGACTCGAGGTGGGCCCACACATTTCTAGCACCCCGGGGCGGGGGGAATTCCATCGCCCTAGGTCCAGCGGACCACGATGGCATTATCCCTAGGGTGAGGCCTCGCGGTACGGTTCAGCCAGGCCTGTCGGGCCGGTCGGGCCAGTCATTGTACATGCATGTGGGGCCCATGAAATCATGTGGGGCCCCTATAACCCTCCCATTTGCTTCATTTCTCCCTTTTAGACCCCTCCAAGCTTTTCAAACCTCTAAAAACCTCACTTTTCTCTCTCAAATTCCCCCTCCAATCTCATCTTCCTCCTTTTTCTTGCACCCATCTCCACCATCCTTTCAAACCCATCTCCTACAACCACCTACCTCCCTTAATCCTTCTCATTTGAGCACACCAAGCCATCTTTGTGTCTCATACACCTCCAAATCCACCAATCCATTCCATCTTTTAAGCTCCCTTGACTTCATGGCTCTTTTTAAGCCTGTGGTCGTGATCTTCCCCCACTTTACACTTCTTTCCCTCATGGGAAAGATGAGAGCTCCCACGGATGAAGTCGGGCCTAGCCACCCTACCCATTCAAGGAGGTAGAAAGGCACCGAGGCTAGCACAAGCGTCGATTGGGAGCTAAGGATAAAGCGGGATCTCAATCCCCAGCTTCCTCTCAAAAGAGCTCTACTGGTAGATATGGCACATGAAAGGTTTTAAGGCCGTAGGGTTTTCTTTAAAGCATACGTGGACGAGAAACTATTTGGGCTTTATCCGGTGATGGATCTCCTGCTGGACACCAGGTGGGGTCCCATATTTGAGGGCAAGTCTCGTGCAAATGAGAGCACTGTCCAAGCTTTCTACGCCCATATACGAGAGACACTGTTGGAGCCTCTACTATTCTCTATCCCCATAGGAAGCCGGGAAGCCATTGTCAATGTGGACTTGGTAGGTCGAATCATGGGGATGCCACGTGGGGAGGTTCATGTTAGCGAGAAGAGTCTTAAGAGTGTCTGTAAAAGAGATCGACGTACATGATTTCTTTATGACCGACTGGTCCATTGGAGTCGAGGCAACTACCTCCTAGTGACCAAGATAACTCACGACATCCGCCTACTCCACCACATATTCACGCACAAAGTGTATCCTAGATGGAGCAATTGCTCCAAATGCATGCATTTGATGGTGGATTTCTTATACCGAACTAGGCAAGGAGACAGGCTGTGCCTGCCTACGTATTACTATTATAGATAGTTCAGACCAGACGCTCTCCTAGGACATACATTTCACTCCCATTTGGCCAACTTATATGCAAGCTTGCTCGTGAATTCGGTATAGACTTGGCTTAGAAAGGCTTGCACCGATCCATTTCATCAACGACACTACTCTCAACAACATGAATATTAGGCCATGACAACGTCAAGCCTGACTCGATGAGAGTGAGGATGAGACGGGAAGTGAAGAGGAAGAGAGTGATGAAGAAGGCAGAGATGAGATAGAGGAAGAAAGCAAGGAAGAGGAAGAGCAGGAAGAGGGAGAAGAGGAGGCCCAAGACTCTGATGGGGGCTCTCCACTTGCTACACATAAGCCTCACCATGATCGGGCTGCTATAGAAGCCCGCTTGGCTCAGATCGAGGAGGGTCAGGTCGCTCTGCGACAGGAGGTCTGTGAGACCCAAGCCAAGCTTGAAGAGGGTCAGGCCTTCATGAAATAGAAATTCAAGAAGGTGTCTCACACCTTGGAGGCTATCTTGTGTTGTATGCAGGACAAGGGTATCACCAGTTACACGTCAGGGATGAAGACGTGTAGAAGACAATGTTCAGAACTAGCTTTGGGTACTACGAGTTTCTTGTAATGTCATTTGGGCTCACGAATGCACCGCCGGTGTTCATGGATCTGATGAACCAGGTATTTTGGTCGTATCTATACCGATTCGTCATTGCATTTATAGATGACATCCTGATATACTCCAAGAGTCAAGAGGATCACGAGGAGCACCTACGAGCAGTCTTTGATACTCTCAGGAAGAACTAGTTGTTTGCCCAATACAAGAAGTGTGACTTTTGGAAAGAAGAGGTCAAGTTCTTGGGATATGTGGTGTCCAAGGAAGGAATAGCTATGGACCTTGCTAAGGTGACCTCGGTTCAGGACAGGGAGCAGCCTGGTTCGGTTACAGAAGTGAGTAGTTTTCTGGAACTTGCTGGCTACTATCGCCGATTCATTAGGGACTTTTCCAAGATAGATAGGTCATTGCCTCAACTCACTTGGAAGGACCTTAAGTTTGCTTGGAATGAGAAGGCGGAAGCAGCCTTTCAAGAACTGAAGTACAAGTTGACATCTACACCCATGCTAGTATTGCTAGAGCAAGGGGTCAAATATACGATATACATTGACGTGTCTCATGTTGGTTTGGGTTGTGTTCTGATGCAGAAGGACAGGGTTATTGCCTATGCATCGCGACAGTTGAGGAAACACGAGGAAAACTACCCTACACACGACCTGGAGTTAGCGGCCGTCATCTTTACATTGAAGCTCTGGAGACATTACCTCTATGGAGAGGAGTTCGAGCACTTTTGTGACCACAAGAGCCTTAGGTACATAATTACGGAGAGGGGCCTGAATATGAGGTAGCGATGATGGATGGAATCCTTGAAGGACTTTAAGTTCGAAGTCTCTTACATTATAAGAAAAACGGGCAATGGCTACGGCCAAAAACCATAGCTATTGGTATCTATTGCTACGGATATGATCCGTAACAGGTCCGTCGCTATTGGTGGGGTAGCTAAAGGTATAGCCATAGATTATATCCGTAGCAATAGATACCAATAGGTACAGATATAATCCGTAGCAATAGATACCAATAGCTATGGATTATATCCGTAGTAATAGATACCAATAGCTACGGATTATATCCGTAGCAATACCTTTAGCTACCCCACCAATAACGACGGACGTGCTACGAATCATATCTGTAGCAAAAGGGATTTTATCCATAGCAATAGATACAAATAGCACCAATAATATCTATAACAATAAATATCAATAGCTACGGATAAACGCCATAGCTATAACTATGTATTATATTTGTAGCTATTTAAAAAAAAAATTGTAATAATACGACCTGTTTCCATTGCAAGAACTTGCTGTGATTGATAACTCATCTAAGCTTAATGCTGATAGAAATAGTACATAAAATGTAATTAGAAAAAAAATGATGCATTTATTACAAATAACAATCAAATCATATAATGGATCCTACATTCACATTTCTAAATAAACAATACTTCACTTTGCTCAATATATCATAAGAATTGAATGCATTGAAATTTAAAAATAAACATGTGCAAGAATGCACCAATTACAATAAAAAGTGTGTGCAAGAATGCACCTTGTTGTCTATTGAAGATGGAATTGAATCAGTCTTATTTTTGTTGGGATTGCTTTTGCCTACGTTGATGCTCAAATGCGAGACACATCCCATGGAAATATCTATAGTTCCAGATCAAACCTATAAATTAACAGCAAAACAAAAGTGCAGTTTAGGTAGTATCGCACAAGTGAGCAATGTACATACTAGCTGATTTATCTATGAATTCAAGCTCCATTGTAGAAAAACGAGATAAAGCCAAAAAACTACCAACTAATCAATGTACATACTGGCTGATTTATCTAGTTATTCGATGTTTTAAGTGGAAATGAACTAACCTTGAGAGCTTTTTACCTCATTAGTTATTCGATGTTTTAAGTGGAAATAAAAACTACCAACTGATCAATGTACATACCGACTGATATAAATCACCATGACTTGAGGAAGTTTAGGGAATGATAGAGAAAAGAAGATAATATAGTCCCTGAACCATGTA
Source organism: Magnolia sinica (assembly GCF_029962835.1). NCBI lineage: Eukaryota > Viridiplantae > Streptophyta > Magnoliopsida > Magnoliales > Magnoliaceae > Magnolia > Magnolia sinica. The sequence goes on from NC_080579.1 coordinate 61,835,970, forward strand.
ATGCTTATTAAAGAGAAATAGGAAAAGGCTTTCTCACCGCCATATCTCCCAAGGATTTGTTGCACATTGGACAGGTGTAGTGACTACATGTGTGCACCTGAACACAATGCAAAAGGAGAATAAGATTTGAGTTCATGCATCATACTCCACTTCCCAATAAATGGGAAAAAGGAAAGAACAAGGTGGAACTTCACACATAATGCAATTTGAAATCAAAGCAAAGAAGAGATGGGTAGACCTGAAAACAAGCTGAATGCATGAAATGGCCACATGGAAGGGCTCTAACTGATGCACTTGAAGTGAACAAGAAATCACAACATATGGGGCAGCTAGTCTCCAGACCTTTCTCCCGGCAAATGTGCTCGACTGAATTCATCCTTAAGCAACAATTACATGTCATGCAATGAAAGAAGTCAACACTAAGTCCCTTTCCAAGGCGGCATAAGTTGCAGAATGGGTAATGGTACACTATCTTGAAGAAATAAAGAAAAAGGAGGGAACACATTTAGACAACCACTTCAAAATCATTCCATTAAAAAAGGAATCACAGCATCAATCTACCATATTCTCTACCACAAAATATAACTTAGGTTTATACCATGTTCATAACTAGGAGATATGCTGATAGCATTATATCAAAGTAGCGTCAAGTTTTTGAGGGAGGGACCATTATTACCTAAACCACTTGCACATGTCAGCAACAAGGGAAATGAAAAGATCAAATAGAATTTCAAGATGATGTAAACAATATTTCATCCCAATTACACAACTAGAATACAAGATCAATAAGCAAAACTTTACAAGCCCATTCTTGTGATAAACATTGAATCTTTGAACACCAATACGATGCTTTGCATTTTTTACAAAGCAAATTGTCACCTCAGCAAACATCTAATACCACAACAGATTGAAATTCTTTAGACTTTCATAACCTGTTTCTAAGGAACTTCGCAATCTTCAGTGCCAATTACAAGTTATAGAGAAAAAAAAATGACTTAAATTTCAAGAACTAGGTGCTTGTGAGAACTGGGTGTGCAGCCAACTAACCCAAACATAAACTCTAAAGAAATTTCAAGAATTTAACCAAATCATGCCCAATGCCATATTAATAGGAACCAAGATATCTAATAAAATAGAGGAAAAGGTAGAAAGCCAAAATATGAACAGAGAGGATCGGGAGAAAAGAATTGCATCTCACCTCAGCATGTCACCTTAAAGCACTGACACCTTTTAGATCTTGTATCAATGACACAATTTTAGATTACAAGCCTGCTTTCTACCATAAACAAAAGGGAAAACAAAGAGAAAGATGTCTGATGTCAAAAGAGTACCTCAAAACCCTTCCTCAGCTTGCCAAGACTCCTTTGGGTCTAAAAGCTCATCTGAAGAAGAATAGGAAGAAGAGCGATAAGGATCCAGTTATTTAACTATAGATAAGTCGCCTATTCACAATAATTCCAGATCAGACCCACATGCCAAAATTACTGCATTATGTCTGCTAAGCTGATTGGGAGTGGTATGGGAGATTTCTAATAGTTGGAAAATACTGGAACTCCACCATCGGGAGCAACAGTCGGCTGACCACCAGAACTGATGCTGCCCATTGTTGTTTCTTGTAGAAGTTAAACAAGAGAGAGAAATATATCCATCCTAGTAATCTCACAGTTTGCCTACAACATAATTAAGAACAAGTGATTGAGATTTTGAGGGGAAAATATGGAAGAAACAAGGACTAATCTTCTGCATAAATGGAAGCCTTTTGGGTTTTCTGTTTTCACCTCAACCACAAACTGTGCCCAGATCTTGCTATCTCGAACTTCCATAAAAATATAAGAGAAACAGAAGTATATTAAATGACAGAGAAAAATAAACACCATGAAAGATACAATACATCAATTAATTTAAAAGAGAGAAAGCAACTAAATACTCACACAAGGTTACATATCAGTGGATCTTTTTGCTTAATAGATGAGGCATGGGGCAAAAAATGAGACTGATCCAAAGTTGTTCATAAGGTCACATGGACCTGGATGGAGTAAAAACAAAAATATGAGCTTAATCCAAAAATAGGACTTTTAGGGATAAAAAACTTGCCAAGTCAAATCAAGTGTCCAAATGGGAGCACAAGTTCTTGCAACAAGATAAAAAATTTCTGCCTCAACTATTACATGTCTTTGAACAGCCCTTAAAGAAAAAAGAAAATACGAAGAAAAAAAAAGGGATTTAATGAAATGGAGACCTTTACTAAGTTGGATTGCTTGCCTGGAGCTCTTATTGAGGTTTCTTTGCTTCTACTCTTTTGTTTTCTTTTCTTTTTTTTATTATTTTGTTTTTTTTTTTCATGGGTTGTATTGCTTATCTATAGTTGATCTTACAAAATTGATAAGTAAAAACTACATTCAGCTGGGTAACAAACAAAACATGCAATCAAAACTGAAAAGTTTAGATTTCCTGTTCGATTCTTTTTTAAAAATGAAGAAAATGAAAGTGAAAATAACTCAATCTACAGTCAATCTTACAAAATAACCAAACATAAGCAAAAGCAAGCTGAAAATACAGCCATCCCAGCCTGATTGAAAGAAAAATCAAAGAAATTAACTAAGAAGGAACAATCAAAACCAAAAACTCTCTAAATACATACAAAAATGAAGGAAAAGAAGCAAACACCACTCGATCTACATCCGAATACTAAAACAATTCACAAACGGAGCAAATGCAAGCAAAAGAAGCACTCCTCTCTACTCGATCCATAGAAAAATCAGAGAAAATACACATAGAAACCATCAAAATAATAAAAAAAAAACACGCATTTTATGCCCTCAACTGAGGACATATTCACTAAAAACCTTATCATTTATCGCAAATTGCAGATAACTTTCACGAGATCGGGGAGAACAGATGGAAAAAAATGGGAGAGATTTCTTACGATTCTCTTCTTTGTTGCGATTTGAGAAAAATCTAGGGTTTACTTTACGAATTATACGACGAGAGAATCGCGTACCCACAAATTAACCGTTGCTTCTAGTTATAGAACTACAAATCCTACTTGCAAACACCCACAATAAGCATACCCATAACTTTATTATCACGGAAAAAAGACTCATTTACAGAATCAAACACCTAGTGTACGTTTGGTGCAATGAATATCATGATATTTCAAGATCAATAAGTCTAATTTAGTGCAGAATATCATGAAGTTCATGACATTTGGTGCCACCAAATGCACCCATACGCAAAGCATGAAAAAATCTAGCCCAGTAAACCTCATTAAACTACACAATAGTCCATTCCAAAGGCTTTCCTAACAAGGATCGATTCCTTGCAGAGCTATAAATGTAACCAAATGAGGCACTCCTCATTGGGATTTTATCCCTGCTCGAAATCAGGAAAAAGAGTGATATAAGAACAACTCAAATCCAATTCTCATCCATCCCAATTGTGATATAGACAAAGACCCCCACAAAAAAGGGAGAAATCTCAAAACCAAATCCTCTAACCACATGAGACGCCATAAACAGAGAATTTAAAACAATAACACAACATCAATTTGCCTAATCTCACCACCTCACAAGAAGCAACTGAATAGAGGCCTGAGTAAAATCAGATTAAGAAAGATCCAAACAAGCTCAACCAAAGCCAATCTCTCTCCAAATAAATTAGTTATTGCCAGAGGACCCATGGCTCGCATGTAACAGGTCTTCAAAAACAACATCAGGGAAATATATCAAAGATCTCAACAGATAGTAACAGATCTAACAACAAATCACAAACAACCAAAATTAAAAAAAAAATAATTAGATATACGATTTATAGCTACGATCTGCACTGAATAGTAGAATAAAATGTAAAACATTAGCAAAACCCCTTGATTTGCAAAAGGAATGATCGAAACCCTAAATCACAAAAGGACTAATCAAAACCCCAGATTCACGAAAAGGGGAGGGAAGAATAGTAGCACTCTCACTGACCTTTGGGAAGGCTACCGAGAAACCCTCACAATCTCTCTTCTTGCTTGTGGGAGGACTGAAATTCTAGAGAAATCAAAGAGAGACGACCTTGGGCAGAGATACTGGTTTTTATAGGGAGGAGATGGGAGACGAACGGCTAGGATGAACTAATCAGGTGCGGTCGAGAATTGGAGATGATTCACAAAACATGCATAAGGAAATTAATAAAAAGAAGAGGAGAAATCGCTCACCTTTCCACGTCTATTGAGATAGCGAGAGAAAGAGAGATATTGCTAGTGCTTTGAAAATGGGATGATTGAGAGAGAGAGAGAGATAGAGATAAAGAGGATTTTGGGCGTAAATAGGGAGATTCCGTTTTGGGCATGGAGATAGAGTGAGAGAGTGAGAGAGATGGGTAGACGGGGTGCCGTAAATTCGTTTGTGCACGCAACTCTATTTTAATGCGCGCCCAATGATTTTGGGCATGGATTCAGTATCAACGTGGGGCCCACCATGATGTATATGGTTTATCCATTCTACCCATTTATTTTAAAAAATATATTTAGGGAATGATCCTAAAAATGAGGTATATTGAAGGTCCAACTAGACCACACCATAAGAATCATATGTGATTTAATCTCTATTGTTTCATATCGTGTGGTCCACTTGAGCCTTCCATTTACTTCACTTTTTGGGATGATATTCTACAATTATATTTCAAAATAGATGGATAGATCAGATAGAACACATATATTATGGTGGGCATAAAAAAGTCCCTCACATGACCGTCAATTGCTAGTGATGTAGCAACTTTTTTGCTACGGATAAAATCCGTAGCAATCTAGCTACGGTTTATATCCGTAGCTAAAAATCTACGTAGTTTGTATCCTTTGCTCATTTTTTTAGTAGCGCTACCATCTTGACAAGGCTAACCTTGTGGCAGATGTGTTGAGCCACAAGAAGATGATAGCATTCGCGGCTCCGCTAATGATAGATGAGTGGAACATGATAGAATTTATGCGAGATTTTGAGTAGAAACTTACGGTAGAGGAGCCGTTCGAGAGCGTCGCACATATTTGTGTATAGCCACTTATTGATGACCGGATCATTGTGGCTCAGAAGGAAGATAAAGGGTTGGTAGAGTTGAGGAAGCGAGCTAGTGACAGTGAAGCCTCGCAATGGAGAGTTGGTATGAATGGGGGTTTACGTTATCGTGGCCACCTATGCATCCCAAACCTTCATGACTTGAGAAGGGAAGTTCTCGAAGCTACCTATAATTCAAAGATGGCGATGTATCCTAGTAGTATGAAGATGTATCGAGATATGAAGCGTTCGTACTTGTGGGACAACATGAAAGCCCACATAGCAGATTTTATGTCCCATTGTCTCACGTGCCAGCTGGTCAAGGTCACCACTGACCTCCTGGACTGCTTCAGCCCATGCCCATAGTAAAATGGAAATGGGATTTCATTTCTATGGACTTCATCTTAGGGTTACCGAAGATGAGGAAGGGGCAAGACTCCATTTGGGTGATCGTGGACCGATTGACGAAATCAGCTCATTTCCTCTCAATTAGAGTCTCAAACTCCACAGACGAGTTGGTCAGGTTGTACATCAAGGAGATAGTACGTCTGCATGGAGTTTCTATGGAGATCATGTCGGATCAGGACATACGATTCACATCTATCTTCTAGAATCGTATCCAGGAAGGAATGGGTGTGAAACTGAAGTTCAGTACCATGTTCCACCTGCAGATGGATAGGCAGACAGAACAAGTGAATCAGGTGTTGCAAGAGATGCTGCAAGCTTGTGTGCTTGATTGCAAGGATAGTTAGGATGACTGTCTTCCCTATGTTGAGTTCGCTTATAACAACAGCTTTCAGGCGAGCATTGGTTTGACTCCCTACGAAGCATTATATGGGCGTTCATGTAGAGCACTGCATTGCTGGGCAGGGGTTGGCGAGTAGAGTTTGATTGGCCCAGAGTTAGTGTAGGTGACCTCAGAGAATATCAACATTATCAAGCATCGACTCCTAGCAGCACAGAGCAGACAGAAGAGTTACGCTGATACAGGGCGGCAACTGCTAGAGTTTGAGGTTGGGGACCATGTGTTTCTTAAGGTTTCCCCAATGAAGGGAGTCCTTCGATTTTACAAGAAGGGGAAGCTCACGCCATGATTTATTGGTCCATTCCAGATTCTAGATCGAGTGGGTGTGGTAGCGTACCACCTTGCTTTGCCCACCCCACTCACAGGCCTGCACAACGTATTTCACGTATCCATGTTGAAGAAATATGTTCCTGATCTGTCTCATATTATCAAATGGGAGCAGGTACAGCTGAGTGAAGATGCCACTTACGTACTACAACTGACGCGTATCCAAAACAGGAAGGAGTAGGTGCTGCGTAGCAAGGTTATTCCACTTTTGAAGGTACCGTGGACACACCACACTGAGGAAGAGGCTACCTGGGAAACAGAAGCTGAGGTCCGTAAGAACTATCCTCAGATTCTCGAGGAGTACGAAAAGGTACTGATTTCGAGGATGAAATTTTTCTTTAAGGGGGGTAGATTGTAATGTATCGAAAAAATTCGTACAAAGACCCGAGTATCACCTCAGGCAGAAATCACTATGGACTGAATTATGTAGAAATTAGACGAAATTTAATTAAGTACTAAAGTGAATTATTCGGCAAATTAGTTCGAATCACTTTCTATACGAACTGCAAGACCTAAAACCAGTAGAATCGCTAACTCTACATTACCTAAAAACCTAGGATCAATCTTAAAACCTAGTTGCTCTAGGGAGCATCCTGAAACTCCATATCAGACCTGGACCGCACGTCAAAAGTTCAATTACCACGAAACTATATGGTTATAACCGCCTTATTGGGCTTAACAACCATCTAGGGAATCGAGTCCAAATAGTATCCATAAACGCACAACTTGAGCCTGGAGCGAAGTGTGTGAGAAACATGAATATCTTTAGAAAATAGACTCAAACTTAAGTGAATTGGGTCGTTCACTTGCAGGCCAAATTTAAAGTTTTAAACCGTCAGATTCTGACCCAACTACACCCTTGGATCAGGGAAAATTTCCTATAGATGTCAGTGTACTTGTGGCCCTAATTGAGTGACGATGGCTGTTGAACTGAAACTAGTCCTCCGCAGTTGATCTATAGACCCGATCGGACCAAAACTTTAATCTGGCATAGATCCATTACCAGGGAACTTTCTTTGGACCGTATGCAGCAAATAGACCTCCAGATGAGCTCCGTTGGCCCGAAACAGATAACTTTTGGCTATAACCTAAGTATACCATGGCCCTGGGGCCATTAACATCAGTTCTGGGCCTATATAAGGGCCTTAACCTACCCCTCTCTCATTCCATATGAATTTCCTAACCTTAGGAGAGAGAAGAGAGAAAAGAGAAGGAAAGAGAGAGAAGAGGAGAGAGAGAGTGAGAGATAGTTGTTGGGATTCGTTCCCGCCACTCTACGTGCTAAATCACCTCTTTCATGTCGTTATACTGGCGATTTTGACTCCACTTTTGGATAAGGAATCCTAACCCCAATCTGCTTTAGGTATCCAGATAGGTAGATCGGTGAAATAGCTAACCTATTTCACGATTTAGGTAGCCGTTGTGCCGTAGACAAAGGCATAGTGTTCGAACTGAGTTTGATACAAGTTTACCGATAAAAGGTGTGGACTATAAATGTTTACGTTATAGTTTTCAAGGCTTTCAATGTCAGTTAATGATTTATGACTGACTTAATTGCTATCACATATGCTTAGATGCGATGTTTTCCATGTATGACATATATTTATGAACTATGTTGAAATTAATGCGTTCCATGTTTTTGTTGAAATGTTTGTATGAATATGGAATTTTGATTTGTGCTTGTCATGATTGTTGTTTGTGAGTACATAATTGTTGTATGTGTAGCAACTCCCTTGTGAAAGGATTTGTTATAATATATGTTATAACTAATTTATTACATGTATATTGATATGTGTAGTCTAAGTGTTTGATAAAATGCCTGAATGAGAAAATATTTGTTGAAATGTATTTAATGAGGGTGTTGATATAGGATTCTCAATTACCTTATCTATAGTTACAGTTTCCTTTATGTAACCTCTCTTACTATTATGTAATTTATGGATGAAATGCCTATGTATAATAACATGTGCACTATATGTTTGTGAAAGGATCAAATGAGATTTATGTTTAAATTGGTTGTCATATGCTGCTTGGACTATCACATATGAATGCCTATCATGTTTGAGTACGATTGGGACTAATACGTAGTCCATGCAATCGGTAATGATTTACGATCAGTGGCCGAACTAGTTTTGCCATGACGGATACGTTCAATGAATCCGAGTCGTACAGTGATAATCGATAGTGGTTAGACTACAAGGAGTGCGTGTGCGCTTCATGTCGATTAATTCAAAGTACGCTCATACCAGTCGAGCTTGTCAAGTAACCCGATTGGCCAAATGTATATTCACCATGTATGGATGCTACTGTTTGAATCTAAGGTACCACTTACCATTGAAAAACCCATTTAACCATGTTACCATGATCTGCTAAGACTCATGAGGCAGGTACGGTGGTATGGGACACCGTGGTCAAGCCGTCAGCCTATGCTGGGGTGGCGAGCCTCCCCGCAGTGTCCAGTGAGCAAACCAAACTCGTGAACCGAATACGGTGGTATGGGATACTGTATTCGAGCTGTCGGCCTACGCTAAGGTGACGAGCCTTTCCTATAGTGACCTTAAGTATAAAATAGGCCTACGATCGGGTGACGAGCCCCTCGTAGTGAAATTGAGTGTGAATTAAGCCTACGCTGAGGTGACGAGCCTCTCGTAGTAACCTATAGTGTAAACTCATGAACTTGCCTATCGTATATGATTAACAAGGATTAACGAGCCTAGATGGATCATTGTTTGGGTAAATGATATTAAGGGAGGTACCTTAGCTTCCCAAATCTACTGTATGAGTAGGTCTAATTAAGAACTTGGCTAACACGACCATGCACTGCATTGCATGTGCCTTTGGCGTGGGTGTTGAGCATAGTGGGAGTCTAACATGCGCGATTGTGAGATGATGTCGCAGAGGGAGTGCAGGCGACGACATGCATCATTAATACATATCATCATTGCATTAACCAGAGTACTAAGGAATGCTTGTTGTACTACTTTATCATTACTGCTTGACTGAATTGATGACATGTTAACCTTTGCCTTATTGCTCCACTGAGTTGATCACTCACTCCCACTATGGGATGGTGTTTTAAAACACCAACCAGACTCTGTTGTAGTTTCAGATGATGGCGAGGCTTACGAGTTGGAGCCGGCCTTCTGCGACGATGAGGAGTTCTCCTACCTGCAACTCTCTGGCGGGTCTATGTAGACCTGAAGTTGCGTCACCGGGGCTGCAGGAATATGAATTAGATGACATTACACTTTATTATTTTATATATTTTGGAACTATACATGTAATTACTCATCTTAGTGACATGATCATACTCTTGGGTTTATATCCACTTACACACTTTATATATCTATCACAGTCTTCATCTTGCTTAATTTAATCGCCTCTGGAGTATGATATGTTGATTTGGTATAATCCCACTCATGTTTAATGCACAAATATAGACAACATTTAATCATCATTATCTATGTTGCATAAGTGATGCATTGGAACTCAGGAGTTGAGCATCTGCTCGACCCTCGATTTTCAAGGCATTACATGAGCTGACCCAAGAGGCCCACCATAACGATTGAATAATATGTATGCTTCTCATTCATTTTTTTGCTAGTTTAAGGGCCATGGGCCCCATTGTGAGATAATTTCTATAGCGGGCCACACTTTAGGAGGCAATGGTGGTTAAATATCCACGTTGTAACCTTCCTAGGCCCATTCTCATCATCTCGTAGTGGGCTAATCCAAACTATTGGGCCCCCATTATTGATAGTGCTTTCACCATGTCTTGTAGATTTGTGCAAGAGATAAAGCCCATCTTGTGCTTATTCGGCCCCATAGGAAGCCCAGTTACTACGTGATGGAGAGGGTGAGGAAACCCACTCTTTCTACTTAGGCTCATCCTTGATATAAGTGTAGTATTTAGGCCATCGATTGATTATAGGAGAGTACAACATCACCATTGGATATGCATAGTAGAACATCATAATACATGCCCATATGCATCATTTGCATGCTTGTTATGAGGAGTGATTGATCATAACATGTTCCATTGGGCTGGTTATTTTTGGGACTCCCCGAGAGACAAAGTTGCTCTATATGAGCGCGTGATATGCGCAGGATTATTGCATGACTGGATAGTGTGACCCATGCATCTCACATTTATGTGACATGATTACTATATGCCCTAACAACATCAAGGTTGTAGCCTCAACAAGCATATTGTGGATGGAAGGATTAGACATCGGAAATGTTTTGGTTCTAGACATGGGGCGCTATAGATGTCTTTGGATGAAAGTCCCTAAACCCTTATGGTACTAGGAGGATATTCCAACATCGAGACCGAGTAGATACATGAGTGCCAGAGTGCTTAATACCAGAAGGCTGCATCTTTCACTGTGTCATGGTCAGTTGGAAGGGGGTGTGGCCTTACTTGCATGAGGGGAGGGGTTAATGTTAGATTGAGTTTGACCAACTTGAGGAATGGGTCCGCTATCAACAGGTTGAGCTGATATTGGCAGGTGGATAGTGAGGTCTTTTCCACTTGCCCAGATGTGTGCTTAAATGGTGTGGCAAGCTAGCTTAGAGTGTACTAGACCCTAGTGATTGTCCAAAGAGGAACTGTACTGATATGTGGATTTCTTAAAGAGGAATTGTACTGATACATGATGTTCCAGAGGTGAACTATACTAAAATATGGATCCAGCTGAGGACTGGTGTGCTTACATTGCATCTTGCATATGACATTTAGCCATGTAAGTCGTGCATCGTATAGCCTTGGTATAGCTGATAGCATTTATGGACTTGCTAGCATTTCCGCAGAGCATTCATGGACTTGCCAGTACTTTCGCATTACTTTGATATTGTATACTTGACACATATATTGCACACACACTTACACCACCCTATAAGCTTTCTATATGCTTATACATGACAGTTGCATGCAGGTGACGCTAGGACGTAGCCAAGTAGGAGCTAGAGCGTGTGGCTGACCTTCTGGACTTTTGATATCTATCTTGTATTTTCCCTTTATGAATTGTACTCTAAATTTTTTTTATTATAGTGGATATGTGGTGATGTTTTTGTTTGTGGGTTATGCTTATAGTTATGCTTCTTGGTAAAAAAAATTGTGTTAAAAATCTTCCTTGTAGGAATCCAGGATCGGAATCCAGTATATGGGTGTTGGGAGCCGAGAATGGGGTACTACGGAGGATGTCAGCACCAGATTCGGAGATCAAGAATATGTGAGCCCAGTTTCTAAGTTTGCGGCGTGATAGACGAGGCTTCTTCAATCTGGACGGAGGTGGGGTATCTTCTCTTACTGGCAGTTTTTGACTGATAGTCTGAAGATGAGTCGTCGACTTTAGCCATTCTGCCCAATCAAATTCGCAGCCATGTTTAGGAGGCCTTTCAATATCACCCATTGAGATGGCTCTCTGAATCGGAGAATGTAGTGTATTGATCTGGTCAGTGAAGTTAGATGTGGGAAGAACAGGTTCTTTTATGTAGGCAAGGCGCTTGCTAGTGGTTTTGATACGCTTCCTTTGTGGTTGTTCTGAGGGTGGAGATGGAGAAGGTTCAGGTGCATGAGAAGATGAAGGGTTTGGTAATTCTAAATGAGAAGGTTGTGCAGTAGATGATTCTACAAGACGGAATGTTCTTTTGGTGCGGACCATGGTAAAAAAGAAGAAGATGGGTATTATAGTGAAAGGGTTTTCTTAAAGAACACAGGTTTTCTTAAAGAACACAGTTTTTTAAGGAATTTTCAAAGTATAGAAACTTTTTGTAGGCAAAGGATCATTTACGCGAACCCACGCAAACTGAGTTTCATTATGCGGTATCGCGTTAAGTATAAAGACTGCGCACAGATGAATATTCGTTGCATGAAATGAGCGCGTAAGGGTATGCAGTTGTGCAAATATTATTCAGGTGGGTAGAACTTCAGCAGGAAAACATGAAATGAAGAATGAAGGTTGGCTCTAATACTTATAGAAAATCGGACCCGTTTATGAGACCCAATTAGCCTTTATGCAGGGCTGCACAAACAAATTTTAGACAATGGATAGAAGAGGGTAAAGTTGATCATGTTCCTTTATCCAAAGAGGGATAAACAAAAAGGATCAAGAGGGCATCTGTAAGGCCCGTATCCTAGTTCATACCATTCCTTAGACACTCACGATCCTCCCAGTCGAATTCTGGCAACCCGCAGCCTATAATCGGCATTTGCGCGTGACCCTAAGTTGTATCCCATAGATCTGAGTCGGCTCGACCTGAGACTTGTACCCTAGTGACCGCACCGTCGCTATGGTTCCAACGTCGTGTCTCATACACCAATGTGATATCCAAGCCAGGAGTTATGGGCCCGCATTTATTTTGAGAAAATGCCACGCATTGTAATCCTGAGATGAGAATTTCTACAATCATTAAATCAACCCCATCAATTAATCAAGTACAATACCCATCCCTCTCTCACCCAAAAGTCAATACAACTCATGCCTCTCATGTCACTCTCTTATACAACCCATACCACCCATCACCCATCACTCCATCCATCACCCATCCCTCTCTCCTTACGTCTCCTCTCTCTCTCTCTCTCATTCTCTCCACCATTCTTTCCAAGCAATAAGGGTTGATGTCCAAGCTTTCCAATAGGAGAAGCTAGGTGTGGCCCACTTCCTACCCCCTAATCTCCCATCTCCACCCTTCAACCTTCATCAACTTTTATCAAAGGGAATGCCAAGGAGTTTAGGAGTCCAAGGAGCCAAGAAGGAGTAGAATCGGTGGGTGTTTTGTAGGGTTAGATTGCAATTTTTTGATGAACCAAGTGGGGCCAACCGATTGATGGTATGGATCCCATTTGAGACACATCTTGATGTATGTATTATAATCCTAGGAGGGCTCATAGTGGTAGAGCCCTCCATCATCATGCTCTCTCTCTCTCTATCTCTATCTCTCCTTCCCATCTTACGGCCTACCATGATGTTTTTTTATCCATACCGTCCACCACGTGGACCACACCGCTATCCATCCGGGGCCCACCTTGCCTCCCATTTTGGGGTGGGCCTGGATGAAGGAAATCACAAATATCGACTTTATCCTATCCGAGCGGCCCACATACGTGGACCCCACTGTGATGTATGGGTTTGATCTCCACCGTCCACACATGCGGCCCACCTTTACTGCCTATCCAGCAAACAGGCCAGCTGCCTATTCATTTAGATAGGGCTAGTTGAGAGGAAAACAAAAATGTCAACTGCTCTAAAATGGGTGGGCCATATCCACGTGGGACCCACCTTGATAAGATGTGTTGTATCCGCACCGTCCGATCCCTAGATGGTGGGGATTGGATTGGCTAGGGTACCTCATACCAGCTAAATGGCCACTGTATTACGTCAGCATGTTCTGTGGAAACCCCACCATGATTTATGTGTTGCACACACCATCCTCACATGGGACGGTGGTACCCACCCTAGTGGTTTGCATTTCATCCATATCATCCATCCATGGGACCACCTGGATATATTTCAGTCCACATGCGTCCAGTCTTTGGAGATGGACACCATGATGTATGTGTCATGCCCACACCATCCACGACTATGGAGTCCACGTGATGTATGTGTTTTATCCGTGCTGGCCATCAAAGGTGGGGCCTGTTAGATGTATGAGCTGTCACACTGTCCAGCCACGTAGATGGTGGGACCCACCTTACGATGTATGTGTTTTATCCTCATCATCCATCTAAATAGTGGGATCTGCCATGTTGTATGTGCTTTAGCTATACCATCCGTCTAGCTATGGACCCCACTTTGATGAATGTGTTGTATATACATCATCCATCCATGGAACACACCTGCTAGGTGTGCTTCAACCACTCCATGCATCCATGGGAACCCTCCTTGATGCATGTATATCCACGTTGTTCATCTACAGGGCCCACCTGCTGTGTGCATAGGGCCCACTTGATGTATTTGTGCCTATTTGGTGAGGCCCAATATGATGCTGTTGGGGCCCGATGTGATATATATGGGCCCATATTTTGAGGCCCAATATGATGCATTTGCGGCCCATTTATTGTGGCCCATTGTGATGTATATGAGGCCCTGAAATGTGACCCATTGTGATGTATATGCGGCCCATATTTGAGGCTCGTTGTGATGTGTGTTAGGTCCATGAGATGTGGCCTATTGCGATGTGTAAGGCCCATGGGTTATGGCCCATTGTGATGTATTCGAGGCTCATGGGACGTGGCCCAATATGATGTATATATGACCCATATGATGAGGCCCATTATGATGTGTATGTGGCCCATGAGAGAGGCCCAATGTGATGTATATTGACCAATATGATGAGACCGATATGATGCATATGAGGCCCAATGTGATGTATATTGGTCCATATGATGAGGCCCGATGTGATGTATATTGGCCTATATGATGAGGCCCAATATGATATATACAAGGCCCGTATGTTAAAGCTCATTGAAAAGTACATTAGGCCCTTGTTTGAGGCCATGGGCCCCACAATATTTTAGGCTTTATGTGGGTCACTCCTTGGGAGAAATGTTGGTTAAATGTCCACATTGATAAGCAATGATGGTTAAATGTCCACATTATGACCTTCCCTTAGGCCTTTTGTTAGGCCGATTATTGATACCAGTTATGAGTACGTGATAGTATATCATCATGACACATGCCCATATGCATCATCTGCATGCTTGATATGAAGAGTGATTGATCATAACATATAACGTCCCAGATTTTTGCCAACTTGGAGTAAGACGTCCTTGGGCAATGGGTCTATCATAACACCTTATCGACTTAGGAGGGAGTAATCAAATTTAGCAACATTAAAGGACCCTAGGACTAAGCCATCTGGCTAATCTAAACACTAAAGTCTTAGCTTAGGGTTTAGCTATAGAAGCGACCCCTCTTTGCTCTTATGAATCACATAGAAGCCCATAGGGCTTCACCTAGGGCCATTTCTACTTCACTTATACCCAATTTATAGTCCGTTATACCCTTTTCACTCTCAAGTCATCACCCCATTCTCTTCACAAGCTCTCAAAACTCAATCCCAAAGTCTCAAATCCCCCTTTCAACCTATCCCCTTCAAGAATCTCACCTTTCACCACCTTATTCTTCAACTTTTTTCTAAGTACTTTCATATTAGACACAAATCCTAAAGCTCAAATGATGAAAAACTATAATTAAACTAAAATTTATTATAAATAGTAATTATATAAATAAAATAGGTTTTTGACCATTAACCTTTTGGAATCTCACAAAATAACCAGGTTATTTGGATAGCTTAGCTTCTCCTACCACAAAATCACATATTTCACGTCGAATAACTCATTCTGGATTACAAGATACACTCATTTCAAAAATCGAGTGGCAGAACCACCACCAGGACCACCAGACGGCCGCGGTGCACCGCCGGTGCACCAAATTTCGGTGGACCGTCACTGAAGTTTTCTGCGTTTTCATGCCAGCTTCAAAAAGTCATATCTCCCTCAATATAACTCCAACTTAGGCGATTCAAAATCTAGATTGAATCTTGATAAGTCAAGTTTCATATAAAAATAAACGAAAAAAAAAATAATACAATTAAATCTGGGATGACAACTATCTAAAAATTATTAGTTCGGATAGCTGCTACTTCCAGAATTTTTAGAATTTTTCTAGAATACAAAATTTAATGAAATTTGGTGGGGATAAATTAGAATTAATGATGAACTACAAAAAAACAAATAATTAAAATAATATACTAGCTAAAAGTGCTAAAAAAATATAGAACTACCCGAGGACCACATCATGTAGTATAATTTAGGTGAAATTTAGTTAAGTACTGAACTAAATAATTGGTGGATTTAACTTGGACCACCATCTTCACAAATGAGAAGACCTAAAATTGTGAGTATCACTAGTGCAATGTTATCTTAAGACCTAAGAGAAATCTCAAGAGCCTGTTGCTCTCGGGAGTACATTGAAACTCTGTATCAGACCTAGACCGCACGTCAAGAGTGTCCAGAAACTATAGGATTATATCTGCCTTATTAGGCTTGATAACCATCGTGGGAATGGAGCTCAGATAGTGTCCAGAAACGCACAACTTGAGCCCTGAGTGAAATGTGTGAGAAACACAAATATCTTTCGAAAATATAATGGAACTTAAGTGAATTGGGCCATTCATTAATGTGAGAAATTAGGAATTTTGGACCATCAGTTTATGACCAAACTTCACCCATGGGAAAAATGAAATTTTCCTACACATATCCGGATACTGGTGGCCCCGATCGAGTAAAAATGATCGTTGTCTAACACAGGTCCTCCACGGTCGACCTACTTATCCGATCGCACCGAAATCACATCCTGGCATAGATCAATTGTCAGGGAACTTATACTATAATGTATGTAAGTAGTGGGCCTTCCTATGAGCACTGTTTGTCAAAAATAGTCATCCTTTGGATATAAATTAACTATACCATGGCCCTACAGCCATTTGCATCACTTCTTGGCCTATATATAGCCCTTAAACCACCCCATATCTCTCCCATACGAATTTCTCCAAACCCTAGGAGAGAGAAGAGAGAAAAGAGGAAGGAGAGGAGAAATCTATGGAGAATGGTGCAGTGGTTCTTTTCCACTACCCCACGTACTGATTCACCTCCCCACTTTGCTACATAATCTTTTCTTACTACGTTTTGGGTAAGAAAACCTGACCCTAGTATCGTTGTAAAGATCCAGATTTAGTAATCGACAAACTAGCTAACCTATTTCATGATTTAAGTACCCGTTATTCCGTTTTCGAGAACGTAGAATTCGAACCAAGTCTGAATCGAGAATTCTGACAAGAGGTGCGGATTATAAACATTTAGGTTATGGTTTTCAATGTTTTCAATCTTAGCTAATGATTTATGTCTGACTTGATTGCTACCATATCGTCTTAAACACGTCGATTTTGATAAATGTTACATATATGAACTATGTTGAACAAAATATGCATCCTATGTGTTTGTTAAAATGTTTGAATGAATATGTAAACGTGATTTGTACTTGGCATGACTACTAATCTAGGATTCATGTTTTTCATATGCATGATGACCTCTTTGTGTAAGGAATTACCATAATATATGTCGTAACTAATCTAGTCTATGTATTTTTAGTGAAGTGTAACTTACGTGTTTGATAAATTGTCTGAATGAGAAATTGTTGATGATTTATATTTATTAAGAGTATTGAGATAGGATTCTCAATTACTTTATTCATATGTATAGTTTCCTACATGTAATCTTATTTGTCTCTACATGATTTATGGATAAAATGCAAGTGTTTGGTAAAATGTTCGATGTGTTTGATGAAATGCTCAAATGAGAATTTTCACTTGGATTGTTTGTTAAATGCTGAATTGGTTATCCCATGTACTTAATTGCTACATCTGATTAAGAGTGGGGCTACGACCTAGCCAAGGCAATCGATAACAACTCCTGTTTGGGTGGCTGAATTAGTCTCGCCACATTGGATAACTCGACGAATCTGAGTCGCACGACGATTGTCGATAGTGATTAGGCCACAAGGGGTGCTCATGTGCTCCATATCGATCAAGTCTACGTGTGCTTATACCAATCGAACTTACTAAATAAATCGATTGGCCCATTGTGTATTTACCATGTATGGACATCACTGCTTGAATCTAAGATACCACTTACTAGTGTAAAAGCCCATTTCAACCATGGTACTATGATCGGCTAAGACTCATGAGCCAGGCATGTTGGTATGGGACACCGAGGTCGAGTTGTTGGCCTACGCTACGGTGACGAGCCTCCCTGTAGTGACCAGTGAGCAACCCAGACTCGTGAACCAGGCATGGTGGTATGAGACACCGTGTTCGAGCTGTTGGCCTACGCTGAGGTGATGAGTCTCCTCGTAGTGACCGTAAGTATAAACTCTTGAATTTGCTTATCAACTACTTTCCATTAGGGGTGATGCCCTACAATTTGCCTATCGTATGTGGTTAACTAGGATTGACGACCTTAGCTTCTCAAACATGTTGTATGAATAAGCCTAATTAAGTACTCAGCTAACAAGACCATGCACTGCATTGCATGTGCTTTGGCGAGGAAGGTGCACTTTAGGGAGGTTGTCATGCGCGAACTTGGTTGTCAGAGTCACTTGTGATGGAGCTTTGTGCGAGGGCATAAATCATTACTGCATACTATCCCTGCATTAACAAGATTAGTTAGGATATGATTGTTGTATTGCTTTATCATTACTTCTTGATTAACTTAATAACATGTTAACCTTTGCCTTATAATACCACTAAGTTGATCACTTACTCCCACCTTAGGACGATGTTTCAAAACACCAACTCGACTCTGGTTTAGATGCAGGTGTTGATGATGTCTATGCAGCGGAGTTGGACTTCATAGATGAGGAGGAAGAATTCTCCTATGTTCAGCTCTCAGGTGGGTTTATGTAGACCTCGTCCTAATTCAATGGGATTATAGGGACATGGATTAGTTGGACACTTTACATTTTGATATTTTTTTTAATTTTAAATTAATACATGTATATATTCAGCTCGGTTACATAATTATACTCTTGAGGTTGTGAAACACTCACCTGTTCAAATATATATGTTTCAGTCTTTCGCTTGCTTAAATTAATTATATCTGGAGTATGATATGTTGTTTTGGTATAATCTCATTCATGTTTAACTCATTAATATGGACAAAATCTGAACATCATTATCCATATTGCATAAGTGATGTGTTGGTTCTCGGGAGTAGAGCTTTACATGACCCTCGAAATTTGGGGCGTTACAAGTTGGCATTAGAGCATGATTTGGATTAAACTGGACCTAGGTTATAGGTAACACAATGCACTCTGAAGCACTATGACTTAGGAAGGGGGTGATAAAATTTAGAAATGATCGTAGGATCCCAAAGTTTCACCGAGCGGCGAGATTGACTACTGTAGTGTAGCCCGTACGCGTCCTTGATCAGTTGAATTGATCTCAGTCACTTTTAGGCCATCAATCGATGGGTTAGAACCATAAGTCGACAAATTTAGAACCTAGAATAGATCCAAAGGGCCCGAATATGCCTGCGATGAATTACGAAAACATACCATGCGGGCCTAAAACCCCAATGCACAAGATTAAGTGGGGCCTATGGGGTTCCACGTAGCCATACGACACCTCGAGAGGGAGTGGCCACCGCCGGACAGCCCGGGGGGGCAGAGCGACGCACCGCCCACCTCCACAGTGGGGTATGGTGGTACCGTGCGAGCGGCAGTGCACCACCGACTGGCCACGCATGTGGGGCCTGTCCTAGGTGTGGGACCCCCCACTTAACCCTTATTTGCCCCCCTTTTGCTCATTTCACACTATTTCACCCCTATTTCATCATTTCTAACCCTTTAAACACTTCTAAACCCTCCAAAACCCCATTTCTCTCTCAAATCCCCACTTCCATTCACTCAAATCTTCCAAATCTTATACATTTTATACCTCTGCACCATTACAACTCTCCATCTTCCTTATTCTCACGTATTTGGGCACAAAAACCCTCTCTTGTGTATCATACTTTCATATCCTCCAATCCACTTCATTCTCTAAGCTTTCCCACCTCGATGGATCTCTTGAGCTCATCAACGCCCTTTTCTCCATCTCAATGCTCCTTTCCCTAATGGGAAAGAAGATTGCAGCCTTGGATGAGGTCGGGCCTAGCCGTTCTAGGAAGAAGACAAGTGCTGAGACTAATGCAAGCGCCGAGTGAAGGTCGAAATGGGACCTCGACCCTCGAATCCCGATAGAAAGGTCTCTACCGGCAGGCGCCGAACTCGGTAAGTTTCATGATCAAAAGGTTGTGTTTGAAGCTCATGTTAATGAGAAATTATTTGGATTATATCTAGTGATGGACATCGTTATGGAAGCTAGGTGGGGTCCCATATTCAAAGGAAAAACTCACACAAGTGAAGGCACCGTATGAGCTTTCTATGCTCACATACGGGACCCAAACCAAGAAGTTCAGAGGGGCCCAGGTGGTATTAGAGTGAAATACTAAGATAACTAGGACCCAGGGAATGAGGATTATACAAACCACAATGATCATCAAATGTTGAGACATTTAGAGTTTTTAGACCTGAAGTTGGTACTCCTAGATTTCAAAAAATCTTACAATATAGGAAATCCAATAAATTAATAACGTGAACCCTGGGACCTCCTTAGCTGGTATGGTCATGTGTGAAGTGCTCGAGCGCAGTTAAATTCCAGTTCGGGCAACTCAATTCCAATCAGACAACTTTTCACCCTAAGCGATAGAATAATTTCTTATATTAGAAATGGTATGAAATCATCTAGGATATGAGTGTAGACTTTGGATCACAACTATTGGATTACCACTACTCCCAAGTTAAGACTAGGTTACTGGTTATACTAAGGAATGTAAAAGACTGATTATGCTAACATAATTGAAAGATAGACCTACTTAGTTGGCTTGATTAGGTTGGAGTGAGACCTCATTCCCTTCGTTGGATCCCCTTAATACTGATAGGCTTCTTTAATAACTCTTAGGAAGCTTGTTTTGATTATAAACTACTCACGCTTAGAGAAAACTTATATATCCCTCGGATTGAATGTTAGGT
This sequence comes from Magnolia sinica, assembly GCF_029962835.1. NCBI lineage: Eukaryota > Viridiplantae > Streptophyta > Magnoliopsida > Magnoliales > Magnoliaceae > Magnolia > Magnolia sinica. Next base: position 61,856,765 of record NC_080579.1, read on the forward strand.
CAAATCAATACACCCCTTAGAATTGCCTTCCCAAGGACTTATTACAATCGAGAACACAAAGTAGAGAAACTATATATAAGTGAAGTATTCGCGGTTTGAGTCGAATTCTCAATCCTAGTAGTTACCAATGAACTTAATGCTCTGATCAAGCAGAAGATCGGGATCAACTAGGATTAAGAACTGATATGATAAATTTTCTGTCATAGCTAGGAAGAAGGTCTATATATCCAGCTCAGACCCACTACACAACCTTCCTTCCATTTGGCCCGACCACTTACAACCAAAAGTTTATTACTCCACCTTTGAGAAGTGTTAAGAACATATAGCCAATAGTGATTATTTTTTTTTTTGCCCAAGAAATTTCTCAAATGGGCAACAGACAGTTAGGAATTAGGTCTCGAATCATAAACCACTCTGGCATACATATTGTGCATATGAACTTAGAAAGATAGTCTGCCCGTTAACCTATTTTGTCTAAATTCCTTTTGTACTAATAATGTATAGATTATCTTACACTATTAAACTGGACATGATTAAAGAAGGTAAGTCGGGACCGTGGTAAAAGTCCTTCTTTAGTAGAATTAGGCATCTTTCCACAAACTCACACCCGTCCCTGAAATCAACCACAACACCCATCATTTTTTAAATCCTTTCTATAATCATAGGTACCAATGCCAAAATACACATCATCGATGAAAAGAAGACCAATGTATTGAGAGATCGCTTCCCATTTCATATTAAAGATAGGTCTCAAATTTCAACTCGTTCTGACTTACAAATCAATACACAAATTCTTGAACCCTGAGAGTAGAAACAATTTTAAGCGGGGTAGAAAAGTTATGAACTCAGTCAGGTTAAGTAGGTATACACGTCTACCCACTCATTGGCACAACGGAAGCATGGTGGGCTAATAGCCTAGTGGCCCAAGATCGAAGGAAATTGATCCAGGTTATTAGAATGTCAATAATGAAGTCATTGAAGGAAAACAATTAGGCTTCAAGTATTAAACCAATTCATAATTTTTAAAAAAATTATATCAATAAAGAATAGGCCTAACAATGGGTACGAGCTAAATTACAATAACCGAGGTCAGTGTATCTACAACTGTGCTCGTTGAATACGAACCCAATAGAAGCCTTAGCCAATTTCAAGGATGAAATTATTTTTAAGTGGGGCAGATTGTAATGTCCCAAATTTTTGCCAACTTGGAGTTAGACGTCCTTAGGTAATGGGTCTATCATAACACCTTGTAGACTTAGGAGGGAGCAATCGAACTTAGTGACGTTAAAGGACCCTAGGGCCAAGCCATCCGGCTAATCTAAACACTAAAGTCTTAGCCTAGGGTTCAGCTATAGAAGCAACCCCTCTTTGCTCTCATGAATCACATAGAAGCCCCATGGGCTTCACCTAGGACCATTTCTACTTCACTTATACCCCATTTCTAGTACGTTATACCCTTTTCACTCTCAAGTCATCACCCCATTCTCTTCCCAAGCTCTTAAAACTCAATCCCAAAGTTCAAATCCCCCTTTCAACCCATCTCCTTCAATAATCTCACCTTTCACCACCTTATTCTTTAAAATTTTCTAAGTACTTTCATATTAGATACAAATCCTAAAGCTCAAAGGATGATGAACTATAATTAAACTAAAATTTACTATAAATGGTAAATACATAAATAAAATAGATTTTGACCAATAATATTTGGGAATCTGACAAAATAACTAGGTTATCTAGATATCTTAGCTTCTCCTACCCCAAAATCATATATTGTATGTCGAATAACTCATTCCGATTTGCAAGATACACTCGTTTCAAAAATCGAGTGGCAAAACCACCACCAGGACCACCAGACGGCTGTGACGGCACTGCCCAGTCGGCGGTGCACAGCCAGTGCACCGAATTTCGGTGGACCCTCGCTGAAATTTTTTGTGTTTCCAAGCCGACTTCAAAAAGTCATATCTCCCACAATATAACTCCAATTTAGGCGATTCAAATACCAGATTGAATCTTGATAAGTCTAGTTTCATATAAATATAAATTAAAAATAAAATAAAATATTTAATATAATTAAATCTAGGATGATGTAACCATTGTCTAAAAATTATTAGTTCAGGCATCTGCTACTTTCAGAATTTTTAGAATTTTTCTAGCACACGAAATTTAATAAAATTTGGTGAAGATAAAGTAGACTTTCTGATGAACTATTAAAATAATATACTAAATAAAAGTGCCAAAAAAATATAGAACTACCCGAGGACCACATCCTGTAGTATAATTTAGGCAAAATTTAGCTTAGTACTAAACTAAATAATCAGTGGATTTAGCTTGGACCACCATCTTCACAAATAAGAAAACTTAAAATCATGAGTATCACTAACGTAATGTTATCTCAAGACCCAGGAGAAATCCCAAGAGCTTGTTGCTCTCGGGAGTACATTGAAACTACGTATCAGACCTAGACCACACGTTAAGAGTCCGATGACTGTGAAACTATAGGATTATATCCGTCCTACTAGGCTTGATAACTATCATGGGAATCAAGCCTAGATAGTGTCCAGAAATGCATAACTTGAGCCCTAAGTGAAGTGTGTAAGAAACGCGAATATCTTTAGAGAATGTAATGGAACTTAAGTGAATTGGGCCATTCGCTCACGCGAGAAATTGGGGATTTCGAACCGTCGGTTTCTGACCAAACTTCACCCTTAGGAAAAGAAAATTTCCCTACAAATATCTGTATACTAGTGGCCTCGATCGAGTAAGAACGACCATTGATCTGAAACAGGTCCTCCACGGTCGACCTGCTTATCCAATCGCACCAAAATCACATCCCGACATAGATCCATTGTTAGGTAACTTACACTATGACGTAAGTGAGCAGTGGGCCTTCCTATGAGCCCTGTTTGTCAAAAACAGTTGCCCTTTGGATATAAATTAAGTATACCATGGCCCTGCATCCATTTGCATCACTTCTGGGCCTCTATATAGCTCTTAAACCACCCCATATCTCTCTCATACGAATTTCTCCAAACTGTAAGAGAGAGAAGAGGGAAAAGAGGAAGGAGAGATGAGAAATCTTTAGAGATTGCTGCAGTGGTTCTCTCCCACTACCCCACGTATTGATTCACCTCCCCACTTAACTACACAATCATTTTTTTACTACAATTTAGGTTAGAAAACCTAACCCTAGTATCGTTGTACAAATCCAGTTTGAGTAATCGATAAACTAGCTAACCTATTTCATGATTTAGGTACCAGTCATTCTGTTTTTGGGAATGTAGAATTCAAACTAAGTCCGAATCGAGAATTTCGACAAAAGGTGCGGACTATAAACATTTAGGTTATGGTTTTCAATGTTTTCAATGTCAGTTAATGATTTATGTCTGACTTGATTGGTACCATATCGTCTTAAACACGCCGATTTTAATGTATGTTACATGTATGAACTATGTTGAACAAAATACGCATCCTATGTGTTTGTTGAAATGTTTGAATGATCATGTAAATGTGATTTGTGCTTGCCATGACTACTAATCTAGGATTCATGTTTGTCATATGCACGATGACCTCTTTGTGTAAGGAATTGCCATAATATATGTCGTAATTAATCTAGTCTATGTATTTTTGGTGAAGTGTAATTTACGTGTTTGATAAATTGTTTGAATGAGAAATTGTTGATGATTTGTTTTTATTAAGGGTATTGACATAGGATTCTTAATTACTTTATTCATACGTATAGTTTCCTTCATGTAATCTTATTTGTCTCTACACGATTTATGGATAAAATGCATGTGTTTGGTAACATGTTCGATGTGTTTGATGAAATGCTCAAATGAAAATTTTCACATGGATTATTTTTTAAATGTTGAATTAGTTATCCCATGTACTTAATTGCTACATCTAAGTAAGACTGGGGCTATGACCAAGCTCAAGCAATCGGTAACAATTCTTGTTTGAATGGCTGAATTAGTCTCGCCACATTAGGTAACTCAAAAAATCTGAGTCACACGACGATTGTGGACAGTGGTTAGGCCACAAGGGGCGCTCATGCACTCCATGTCGATCAAGTCTATGTGTTCTTGTACTAATCGAACTTACCAAATAAACCGATTGGCCTATTGTGTATTTACCATGTATGGACATCACTGCTTGAATCTAAGGTACCACTTACCAATGTAAAAGCCTATTTCAACCATAGTACCATGATCCGCTAAGACTCATGAGCCGGGCATTGTGGTATGGGACACCGTGGTTGAGCTGTCGGCCTACGCTGCGGTGACGAGCCTCCCCTTAGTTACTAGTGAGCAACCCAGACTCGTGACCTGGGCATAGTGGTATGGGACACCTTATTCGAGCTGTTGACCCACGCTAAGGTGACGAGCCTCCCCATAGTGACCACGAGTATAAACTCTTAAATTTGTCTATCGACTACTTTCCATTAGGGGTGATGCCCTATAATTTACCTATCGTATGTGGTTAACTAGGATTGACGACCCTAGATGGATCCTTCAATTGGGTCAATGATATAAAAGGGAGGTACCTTAGCTTCCCAAACATGTTGTATGAATGAGCCTAATTAAGTACTCAGCTAACACGACCATGCACCGCATTACATGTGCTTTGGCGAGGAAGGTGCACTTTAGGGAGGTTGTCATGCGTGAACTTGGTTGTCAGAGTCGCTTGTGAGGGAGCTTTGTGTGAGGGTGTAAGTGTTATGTTTTCTAGTTCCTATTATTGTCAAATTTTGTAGTACCAAAACCTCTTGGAATCTGTGTCTTGTGTAGCACTTCTACAAATTCAAGACATTGCATCTCTTATAGTACAACTGAGTTGATCACTCACTCCCACCCTGGGACGGTGTTTTAAAACACCAACCAGACTCTGGTTTAGATTTAGGTGTTGATGATGTCTATGCAGCAGAGTTATACTTCATAGATGAGGAGGATGAATTCTCCTACATTCAACTCTCAGGCGTGTCTATGTAGACGTCGTGCCGATTCGACGGGATTACAGGGACATATGGATTAGTTGGACGCTTTACATTTTGATATTTTATCAATTTTGAAACAATACATGTATATATTCAGCCCGGTTACATAATCATACTCTGGAGGTTGTGAAACACTCAACTGTTCAAATATATATGTTTTAATCTTCCGCTTGCTTAAATTATTTATATCTAAAGTATGATATGTTGTTTTGGTATAATCTCATTCATGTTTAACTCATTAATATGGACGAAATCTGAACATCATTATCCATATTTTATAAGTGATATGCTAGATCTCGAGAGTAGAGCTTTACTCGACCCTCGAAATCCGGGGCGTTACATAACACATGTCATTGGACAGATTATCATGAGACTCCTTAAGAGATGGATTTGCCCCACATGAGCACATGGTACACGCAAGTTTGATGCATGACTGAATGGTATGACTCATGCATCTTGCATTTTGGGATATGACTACTATATGCCCTAGCGATAATAGGGTCGTAGCCTCCACAAGCATATCGTGGATGGCCAGATGGGACACTAAAAATCTTTTTCTATATGGGGTGCTATAGATGTCCCTGGGTGAAACTCCCTAAACCTCTGTGGTCATGAGACACTCCAACGTCTACGTGAGCGCCCAAATACCGAATACTAGTAGGCCCTGTCTCCCACTGTGTCGTGGTCGTTTGAAGAGGATGTGGCCTTACCCACCCGCGGGTAAGGGGTATAGTTAGGCTGAGTTTAACTAACTCATAAATGGGTCCCCTATCGACGTGCTGGGTAAATATTAGTTGACTATTGGCTAGGCGGATAGTGAGGTCTCTTCCACTTGCATGGTTGTGCATCTAGTGGGCGGCAATCTGTGTAGAGTATAATAGACCCCAGTGATGATCCTTAAGATGTAAAGTACTGATATCTAAACTTATTGAGTAGGGGTTGCATATTCAACATTTACTCATTCATTCATTCATTCACTATCCACTTGGGCGAGTGGTGTACAACTAATTGTTATATGTACCTTCACAATGGCCAGGATTTCAGTTGGGGCACGTGACTAACCTGAGATTTGGAGTTTACCACATTGAGTCTAGCTATCCAAATTTAGGTATGGGAATGGTTTGAATAGAAGTCCATTGTGATGAACCCCACAACTTGCAATATTACGTACTATCATTCTGACTTCACACTCTAGCTTGGTTATTTCATTCGCACTTCATATTACACTACATCCATGGCATATGACATTTTGGGTTGCTATGTTTCTACATTTATATGACCTAGATGAGGTTAACGATATTTGTGGACTTGTTAGGATTTATATATTGCATTGTATCCTTAGTATATGATATTTGGCTTAATAGGTCTCCGCATTGTATAGCTGATCTATATTACTTCCTTAATATATAATATTGGCTTATTATATTTTTACATCGCAAAGCCTGGATAAGGCTGATGGTATTTATGGTCTTACCGGCATGTTTCCGCATTGCTCTGATATTGCATACTTGGCATTTACCTTGTGTACACACTTCACCACCCTCTAAGCTTTCTATAAGCTAATGCACAACAGATGCGTGCAGGTGGCATTAGGTCACAACAGTGTTAAACTTGGAGCATGTAGCTGTCTTCTAGAGCTTTGATTTTTAATATATATATTTTTCTTTTAGCACTGTATTCAATTATTTATATTAGTGGATATGTTATGATGATGTTGCCTTTGTGATTTGGGTAGACTTGTGGTTATGCTTCTTATGAGATAAATATACATTGAAAAATCCTTCTTGTAAGATCCCAGTATCGAAATCTAGCGTATGGGTGATGGGAGTCGAGAATGGGGTACTACGGAGGTTGTCGATACCAGTTTCGACGATTGAAAATTTTGTGAGCCTGGTTTCCAAGTTTGGGTCGTGACAACATCTGTTGAGGCATAAAAATAAAGAATTGAGAATGAATCAAAAGGAAAAGAAGATACATGGGAAAAAATGTAGAGAAAATGAAGAAAAGAAAGAAATTCATAGTGTTTGCATAGACTCGCGCAAACCATGTTGGTTGCGCAGGACCGCGCAAAAGGTCTGAAGGGTTGCACCCCCTTGCACAACATGGGTGTGGTCAAGATAATTCGAACAGTAGAAATCTGATGAAAGGTGGGCCCCATGGCACAAAGATTGAGGGTTCGCATGTGTGGAGGCCTATAAATACCTCACTCCCCCTCTCATTTGTACACATTAAAGATTCGAGAGAAGATCAAAGCACCAAAGAAGAAGAGAAATCTGAACGTATTAAGAACAGAAAGAAGGAAGAAGAAAGAGGAGAAGTTGTGCTGGGCTGCGCAACAGCATGGTGTTGCGCAGGCCCACACAACAACCTGTTTGTTACATGATAATGAATCTTAAGAAGTCAAAATGCTGCCAAAATCGCTAGATAAGATCAGATCTTTCTTCCATATAGGAATATGAGCTCGAGAAGGATATATATGATGATCATATCCACACAACATTCCTCTAAATAAGATGAATAAATCATAAGAGGAAATGCTGGCAGATTTGATATTCAAACTCTTTCAACATTTGTATTTTGGGATATTCTATTTTAGAATCAAGGGAAATCGAAGGATGTAAATGTACTCAGAATAAATATGATGATTGTTCTCTTTCTATTTTCTTTCTATGTAATTGAATAAGATAATTTTCAAACCAAATGCATTTATTTCTTGTCAAAACTGAAATTGCGGTAAGGACCACTATAGTAGAAGTAGGAATATGTAAAAGTGTCCTGGAGGGGGGTGAATAGGACTTTATAAAATTTTATGCCAATTTGAAATCCAATTAACCTAATCTTGATCCAATGTGCAACTATCAAGATATACTCATTCTAACTCTAGCGGCTTCCAAGCCAAGTAGATGATCCAATCACAAGACTACTCAATATTTAAACAAGATATAGTAATTGGTCTATGATGGATGAACTATATGAAAGTGTGTGGGATGTGATTCTCATCAGTTCTAGATATTCATTTTATCATGCTTCATGTAAACATTCAAAGTAAATCAATAAAATAATATGCGAATAACAATCCCAAACACAGTCGTTTATAGTGGTTCGGCTATGTGCTTACTCCACTCCCGGTGGACGCACTCATCCCTTGAGTGTACCAGATTTCACTAACAGAGGTTTCAAGTCAGGTTCACCTCTAACCTTTACAACCTACATAAGGTACTTAAACATGCCTACACAGGGTAAACGTTTATGCCCTACACAAGAGCAAAGGTCCTAAACAAAGCACCTAAGTTTTATGCCATACACAAGAGCAAAGGATTCACACAAGGAACCTGGGTTTTATGCCTTACACAAGAGCAGAGGATCCACACAAGAAACCTAGGTTTTAAGCCACATAGGCCAATGATCCACACACGAAACCTAGTTTAGACTACACAGATTAAGGATCCACACAAGGACCCTAGTTTAGGCCACACAGGCCAAGGACCTACACAAAGACTCTAGTTTAAGCCACACGGGCCAAGGATCCATACAAGAACCCTAATTTAGGCCACACATACTAAGGACCTACATAAAGGAACTGAGTTTATGCCTTACACAAGAGCAAAGGTCCTACTCTAAGAACCTAAATGTACTCTCCCGTTGGAAGCCTCCTATGAGGGCTTGTAAGGGGTGAGATGCACCTGTGACCCAATCCTATACAAGGAATGATCAATAGGGTCTCTGGACTCTAATGATTTATAGATAAGTAGATGAGCCCCGTTCTGCATGTTGATGAAGACTATCTCCCTTGATGACAAGATTCTTCAGCTCCTTAATCCACAACACTGATGATGCTCCAATGTAAGGTGATGGGTTGGGTCAAGGTTATGTTGGAATCTACTCTAATGAACACTACTCATTTGAGCGACTGAGTAATTCCAAGCTCGTAAGCATTTAAGGGATCCCAAGTCAATGATTTTTCAATATGGTAGTAGTTGGATGATCCTTGAATGAGGAAGTTCATTCAACAATCCACTCTATTGAATATCAATGATGAGGGTGGATTGAAGGATGAACTCTCATGAGAAAAAGGGCTTAGGGTCTGTGATATGCAATTATTCTCTCAAAGCTGTCTCTTTTTTTCTCAATGCAGCAACTAAGGACAAGCTCTCCTTATAAAGGCAAAAATCTCAACCAAAATAAAAATGTTAGTTTCTGACTAAGTTCAATGTCATCGAACGTATACTTTCGATGCCATCAAATATCGGTTCGATGATACGAACTCAACTGAAACACATTCCGAGACCTTTTTGATAAAAAATCGATGTCTTCGAACCTGATTCGATGTCATCAAGATTTGAACTTCAATGTCATCGAATCATAGTTCAATTCCTCGACATTATAAACACAAGAGCTTACTGGACAAATTAAAGGTTAACTACGATGTCATCGAGCCTGATTTGATGTCATCGAATTTCAAAGTTTGATGTCATCGAACCCTTGGTCAATTCATCGATCTTTTTAGAAGATGTTCCTTGAAAGATCGTTGGACACTTCTTTATCCTTTTTCGATGTCATTGAGGCTCCCTCAATATCATCGAAGTTTGAATTTCGATGACAACCAGAGTAGTCTTGATTCCTCGAACTTTTCAGATGATTTTCCCATCAAGCTTGCTGGACCATTCATGCTCAGATTCGATGTCATCGAACCGTTCTTGATGTCATCGAAATTTGAATTTCGATGACATCGAAGATTGTTCGATTACTCGAGCAATGTCAGAATATTTTCCAAAAAGAGTTGCTGGTCAATGGTCTAATCCTTAGATTTTATCGACTAGCCTTCGATGTTATCGATTACTGATGTTCGATGTCATCGAATTATGTTCGATCTATCAAAAATTCCATCCAAATACTATGTGGTTGCTGGACATAAAAAGCCTCATTTCGATGTTATCGAGGCCTATTTGATTTGATTGAAACTGAGTGTTCGATGTCATCAAACAAGTTCAATGTTATCGAACTAAGATGAAAAACTTAGAAAAATTTCCTATTTGAGAATAAGTTTTCAAGCTTTTAACTCCTATGTTGTTTGAAGGCTTTTATGGATTTAAATACTTGAGTGTTTTGGGACATGGGATGTGAGGCTAAGTTTACCTTTGATGACCTCAGAGCATACATCTAGTTGAGGCAATGGCTTCAACGATCTTCATATGAGGCTCACTTGACATCTCCAACTCAACCCTCACACCAATTGATAAACTTGGGAACTTTCAATCTCCCCATTTGACAATTACGTGACAAAACACAAAACACCTAGAACAATACCTAGAACAACACCCTAAATTGTGTGTACATGAACTTTACACAATTTTACAAATAATTTATTGAGTTCCCACACAACATTGAGTCTTCAAGTAGCTACTCCCCCAATCTTCTTGCAGTTGCTCCCCCTATCACATGTATCACCATGCATATAAACCATACACACAATTGTTCTCATGGTGGGATTTGTTCACCCTCTTTTTGTCAGTATTGGTAAAGGTTAGTATATACCAATAACAGATCAAATGACTGAAGTTGAAATTGAAGAAACTAGGAGAACTAATTTAATAGGAGGGCCATGTGGGGATCAACTCATGGCAGAGAAACCTCATTTCGTAGAAAAAATGATTATCAGTTCATAACTTGTAAACATATCTTCAAAATGTATAAACAATTTACATTCCATAGATGACATTATAAACATAGATATGCATTTGAATATAAAGCACTAAAATTATCATTTCACAACATAATGAAAACACTTTCATGGGCATATAGCAATAATCACCATTCCATAGTCAGCATCCATTCCCACAGACATTGAACATGAGGCTCAGAAATATCAGCGTGAAGTATATATCAAGAGTAGTCATAGAAACTGCGCAAACTTGGTAGTGACCGAGTGTTTAGACCAAAAAGAAATCATCTAGCCCATCCATGGGCACATTTACCCCCCCCCCCCTAAAAAAATAATAATAATAAATAAATAAATAAAAATAAAAAATTCCAAGCATTTTTCCCATCCATGGGCAATATCAAGCCTATGCACAACCAACCTAAAAAAAATACCCGATCATTTTTAACATTTTTTAGCCCCCCGTGGGCCAAATAACCAACACAACCTGTTAAACTAAGTTAGTTGACCATCACATACACTCATGAGTACTTAGGACATTTAAAAAAGATACTCATGTCCTGAGTATGAATGATCAATCAGTGTATGTGATGTTAAAGTCAACACTTTGGTGCTGGGGCCGAGTCGGATGAAGTCGTGTCATCACGTTGGTACATTAGTAGATCAATGAATTGCTAAGTTGTGCATTGTAATGCAGCCACCATCTGCTCCAGGCCTGAGAGTCGCTCCTTTATGTGTCTATCCTCTCTTCTTGTCGATCGAACTGGTCCTCAAGTCATGCCACACCTCGTAGAGTTGCCCCAACCCAATCCTGATGCCACTTTTATCGTTGTGTCAACGTGAAGTTAGGAGTGGTCGAATTTACTCATGATCCCTGTGTTTCTCCATCAGTTGGTGTTGCTGCTTCCCCTATTTCAGTCTCACCTTGCGTCTCTTCCTCATCCTATCCTTCAGTGAGAGGATAGAACTTGAGGTCCATCTTCCGAATGTTTACCTTGTTGAAATGTTGTAGAGGACGCTTAGGATCATCATGAAATTGCGGTAATGACCGCCCTAGTTGAAGTAGGAATAGGTCAAAGTGTCCTAGAGGGGGTGAATAGGACTTTATAAAATTTTATGATAATTTAAAATCCTATTATCCTAACCTTGAATTAATACCAAACTTATCAAGATATCTTCAATTCAACTCTACTGGCTTTCAAGCTAGACAGAGGATCTAATAATCAGACTATTCAATAATTCAACAATATGACAACTTAGTCTATGATGAATGAATTATGTGACTGTGTATGGGATGTGGTTCTTATCAGTTCTAAGTAATCATGTTGGCATGCTTCATGAGAACATTCAAAGAAAATATAAAAGAGTAATGCACAAATAACAATCCTAAACATAGTCGTTTATAGTGGTTCGACTACGTGCCTACTCCACTTTCGGCGGATGCACTCATCCCTTGAGTATACAGGATCTTAGTAATGGAGGTTTTAAATCAGGTTCACCTCTAACCTTCACAACCTACACAAGGTCGACTCTAGGACCTACATAAGGAACCTAGATATTTCTCCACGAGACACAAGTTTATGCCCCACACAGGAGCAAGGGTCAACACACAACACCTGGATTTTATCCTCTACACAGGAGCAAAGGATCCACACAAGGAACCTAATCTTTTAGGATACACAAGCCAATGATCCACACAAGGAACCTAACCTTTAGGCCACACATGCCAAGGACCTACACTAAGGACCTAAGTTTTTGGTCTACAAGAGAAAGGGTCAACACACAACACCCAAATGTACTCTCTCGTTGGAGGCCTCCTCTGAGGACTTGAAAGGGGTGAGAATCACTTGTGACCCAATCCTACATAAAGGAATGATCAATAGGGTCTCTGGACTCTAATCACATACAGATAAGTAGATGAGCCCCATTAAGGACGATGATGAAGATCTCCTCCTTTGATGATGAAGAATCTTCAGCTCCCTTAAACCACAACACTGATGATGTTCCAATGTATGGCGACGGGTTGGGTCAAGGTTATTGTGGCAATTACTTTATTAAATGATAATCATAGAAGTGACAGAGTAATTCCTAGATCGTAGGCATTCAAGGGATCTCAGCTCAATGATTTGCCATTATGGTGGTAGTTGGAAGATCCTTGAATGCGAAAGTTCATTCCTCAATCAACTCTATTAAATGTCAATGATGAGAGTGGATTGAAGGATGAACTCTCATGAGAAAAAGGGCTTAGGATAGATGATATGAAGTTACTCTCTCTATTTTTTCTCAATACAGCAACCAAGAACAAGCTCTCCTTAAATAGGCTAAAAGATCCAACGATAATAAAACAGTCAGATATTTTATGAAGTTCGATGTCACCGAACAGGCTTTGATATCATCGAACATATACTTTTGATGATGTCGAAGGAATGTTCGATGATAAGAACTTAACTGTCAAACGCAACTAAATATTTTTGACCAAGGCGATGATATCGAACATGCTTTGATGGCGTCGGAATTTAAACGCCGATTTCATCGACACACAGCTCGATAACTCGATAATGAATATATGAGAGCAGCCTTGGGTTTGATATTATCGAGCGTCCCTCGATATCATCAGATTTCAAATGTCGATGATATCGATACCCAATTCGATACATCGATCTTTTCCAAAAGATTTTTCTGTAAACACGCTGGGTAATACTTTGTCTGATTTCGATGTTATCGACTTATTTCCGATATTATCAAAATTTGAATATCGATATTATCGAGAGTGTCTCGATTCCTTGAATATATCCAGAAGATTTTCCTAAAAGCTTGCTGGACTAGTTTTGTCCTAATTCGATATCATCGAAGCTTTGTCAATGTCATTAGAATTTGAGTTTCGATGAAATTGAGGCTTACTTCGAGATATCGATAAATATATGATTTGCCTTATCAGCACGCTAGACACAAACTAGCCAGTTCGATTATATTGAGTAGTCTCGATGTTATCGGTATTTGAATGTCGATGATATCAAAGAGTCCATCGATTTATCGAGAATATTGTCATATGATCAAGCTGGTTGCTGGACACAAGATGTCCTCAATTCGATGATATCGAGTACTTTCCGAGGACATCAATAACAGATGTTCGATCACATTGATGTGATATTGATATATCAAGAAAGGTTGAAAACTTATAAATTTTCCTATTTTACAAGATAAGCTTTCATACTCATACTCCTATGTTGTTCTACTCATTTTAAGGTTTTATATACCTGGGTGTTTTGGGACATAGGATGTAAGGCTAATTTTACCTTTGACGAGTTCAGAGCATACATCCAGTTGAGGTAGATGCTTGAATGATCTTCATGTGGAGCTCACTTTACTCATTGACCCAATCCTCACACTAATGACAAACTATGACACTTTCAATCTCCCCCTTTATCAATTATGTGGTAAAACACCTAATCACACCTAGAACAACATCCTAAATTATGTGTATATGAACCTTTACACAATTTTACAAAGATACTACATAGTTGAAACAATGTTGACTTAAATAGTTGCTCCCCCTGTCTTCTTTGCAGCTGCTCCCCTTAACACCTGTACCACCATGCTTTAAAAAAATATAACAAATGTGTTCTCATAGTGGGATGTATTTTGTCCCTTTTTGTCAGTCATTGACAAAGTTTATCATATTTCCAATAACAGATCAAATGACTGAAGTTGACAAATAATAAACTAGGGGAATTAAGGTAAAGGAGAGTTAAGATTTCTCAATAGCAGATAGCAAAATATCATTAAAAAGTTATAAATCACCAACCAACTCATAACCTCTATGGATATACAATAATTATTAGAAAAGCAATCACCATTTATACCATGCATTCCATAGATAGGCATAATAAGATTCAAATAGATGATCAGTGAATAATGTGAGTAGATAGACTTGATAGAGAATTGGCATCAAATGTATATATTTAACATTCAGCCATCAAAATATCCAAAAGAAACTGCCTAAGCGTGGCAGTAATTAAGCATCCAAAATAAATAAATAAATAAATAAACCATCCAAATATCCAGCCCAACCATGGGCACATGAAAACACAAGTATTTTCCGCATTTAGAGGACAACCACAAAACACAACAACTAACCGCCAAAAAAAAACCTTGTTAGACTTTCCAATGTTAGCTTGCCACCACATACACTCATAAGAACATAGGGCATTCAAAAAGATACCCATGCCCTTATGTATAGATGAGTAACCGGTGTATGTGATGGCATGAGAGCTATCGACACTATGATGATGGGGCCGATGAAGATGGTGTCGTGTCATCTCGATGGCACGTCATCTGATCAATGAGCTGCTAGACCTCCAGACACCATTTTCTTCAAAGCTAAGAACTGATCATTATGTTTTTCTAGCTTGTCCTCTATCCGAGTCATTCCATGCAATGTCACCCTGACCCTATCTTAATGAAATTCGAATCGTTGAGTCTATGTGGAATTGGTTGAAGTTGGAACTGGCCGAGGCTCTTGTGGATCTCCTCCTATTGGCACTGCTCGTTCTCCCATCTCTCCTTCTCTAGGAATTTCTTCCTTAGGCTGACCTTCTAGATATGGATGAAACTTAAGGTCCAGCTTTCAAATATTGACCTTATTGAAATTTTGTAGTGGACGCTTAGGATCATCTGTCGTAGGAAGATTGATTGTATTGCATAACACATGAATGATGTGAGGAAAAGGCAAATGGACTTCTCTGAGATGTGGATGACACTCGCCAACTAGTGAAGAATCAACGTAGGCATACATAACTTGATACCAGTTGCAACACAGTACATGACCATAACCATGAACCCAGTAAGATCGGATTTATTCGTTCCTCGAGGGTACGCATGTATGGCGAATATTCCATGCAGGACTCGATATTTTAGACTTATATATTTTTCTTTCAAAACATTCCCTTGATACCATGAGATATCTCTGTCCTGGCATAGGAATTTTGTAACCTTAGATCAGGTTGTTGGGTCCTCAAGATCGGATAGACCGACAGGAGCAAGGTAAGATTGAAAATGTTGTCAATGGATTCCGTAGTAATTTCAACGCTATCATCCCCGACAGTGACAATAATGGATGGTGGATCTATAATTAGAAAATGACAATATGCAAGAAAATGGTAGGTCCTCTCATCATGACACGAACCTCTGAAATATGGAACGGACAGCCAATCGATCGTATCCAACAGGGGTTCTAAATTGAAGGGTTTGATGCACTCCCTGTCAACCCTTCGTTCATGCACCAGGCGCCTCCCAATGTATTTTTCAATAATGTGTGGTGAAGGGCCTACAGCAGTAGGTGGGGATGCAGGTGTAGCAGCAGGAGCCTCACCACGCGACATTTATCGAGTAGTGGTGCTCCGTTGACGTGTTGAGTACCTCTGAACCGGTGTCGTAGCCCTATCATTTAGGGCCAGGGGTTTCTGCCTGAGGATTCCCTTATAACAAGTGCTTTTCCTTTATCTTTACTCATTTAGACAAATAGAAATTCAAAAAGGACTGACAGATGAAGAGAATCTAATAGAAGACAGACCCACCAGAGATTCCCCAAAAGAAAACTTTTCAAACAATCTTGAAAGACCCAAGGATGAAGAATGCCTAGAGGAATAAAAAAGCAATGCCAAGAAATTACCGTATTCAAGCCACCCTAAGCTGCTTGCGGTCGACAAAAGAGGGAAAAACAGCTAGAGAAGATGAATAGTTAAGTGAGAAGAAGAAATAGGATTTTTCCGCTCGCCCACTTGTTATCGAGCAGTGTCCTTCGATATCATCGAGTTTTTATTCGATGATATCGATATGCCTCATTCGATGTTATCGAAGAGGAGTTCGATAACAGATCATTCATATTGACATTTTTTATTCTAAGAAGCCGCCAATGATATCGATGTGATCTCGATGATCGACGGGCCATTCGATTTGATGACTAACTTATTGAGGAGAAGAATATGACATTTTATCTCTAGATTTCGATAATGATACAGATATGCATATTATAAAGTATATTCTTATCAGCTTGTATACACAGCAAAAATTGTACAAAAAGTTATGACACTAAAATTATAAACATCTTCCATGCTTATACACAAAAAGAGTTCGATAACGGATCATTTAGATCGACATTTCTGATTCTAAGAAGCCACCGATGATATCGATATGTTCTCGATGATACCAATGGGCCATTCGATTTGACGACTAACTTATCGAGGAGAAGAATATGACTTTTTATCTCTAGATTTCGATAATCATATAGATATGCATATCACAAAATATATTCTTATCAGCTTGTATACACAACAAAATTTGTACAAAAAGTTATGATACCAAAATTATAAACATCAACCATGCTTATACACAAAAGGAGTTTTTGAGGTATAGAACCCTTAGATATATCATGATAATTACCAAGAATGCATCATTTCACACATTTATGTAGGTCTAGATGTCATGACCTGGACTTACTTTTAATGCTCAATTGTTACTAGGCATATGGATCAACCTTTCCTTTGCCTTTGATGACATAGTAGTGGTCACTGGTGCGAAGACCCTCCATAATTAGTTTTCCTGATAAGTCCTGAATCTTGCACTTTAGCTTATCAAATATGGCCACATGCTTATTATCACATATTTGAGAGATACTTAAAAGATGTGAGTCAGAGCTTTTATGCAAAAAGCATTCTCATTTTTGAGCATCTCCATTCCTTCTATGGTTCCATGCCCTACTACCGTAGCGGTGCTTCCATAACCATAAGAAACTATCCCATTATTAAGATTTGAGTAATTTAAGAGAAGATATTTGTCACCCATGACATGTCTTGAGCACCCACTATCTAGGTACCACTTAGTACTACTGCCTGTTATATGATTGGGGTGAGTGACAAGGCAATTTTTCTTTTCTTTCACTACCCATGTTATGACATGTTTCCTTGAGGATGTTTCCTTTACTTTGTCAGGAACTTGTCTGGGTACATTAGGTAAATGAATCATTTTTCCTTGTTTTATTAGATCATTTGTTTTCTGATTCAGTTTAGCCACTTGATTCAATAGCTCCTCCATTCTCTTGGTCATTCTGGGTGGAGATGGATATGTCTTACCTCTTGTCATATTGTTTGGTGGACTCTTGGCATTGTGTACCGTTCTTCCGGTTGGTCTGTATTTACCAAAATGATTCAGACCATGATTGGGTTGAGTCCACCTAGGAGCAATACATTCAAATTTAAGATGGCCTGAGTCTCCACATGAATGACAGATAAAAGTAGCTTTTGTTTTACTTTTTAGTGCAGCTAATTTCCCAATCATTGGTGCTGCATTTTTAGGACTTGATTTGATTTTTTCATATCCCAATCTACTCTTGTCTTTTCCAGGTCTTCCCATCCCTAGGAGTCTTTCTAATTTTTCACTACTCTCGGAGAATTTGTAATTCAGTTCAACAGACTTCCTAGATTGTTCTGTATCAAACCTCAGTGTTGAAATTGCGGTAATGACCGCTTTAGTTGAAGTAGGAATATGCCAATATGTCCTGGAGGGGGGTGAATAGGACTTTTTCAAATGTTTTATGATTATTTAAATCCTATCAAACCTATCCTAAGAAAATATTCATAAATCAGGATTTCTTCAAAGTAACTCTAATAGCTTCCAAGTCAATTAGAGGATCCAATCATAAAACTAATTTAATGATAAACATGATGTTATTCAGAGTTTATGATGGATGTAACTGTGTGTGAGGTGTGATCAAATATGAAAGTATTTAATGAAATCACACAAGTAATCAAAGATAAACATTAATCACAAACATAGTCATTTTTATAGTGGTTCGACTACTTGTCTACTCCACTCCCAGCAAATGCACTCAACCCTTGAGTGTACCAGATTTCACTAAGGAGGTTTCAGAATAGGTTTACCTCAAACCGGAGGTTTTAAATTAAGTTCATCTTTAACCAGTACAACCTACACCTAAGCTGACAGTTTATGCTCCCATGAGTAAGGGTCAACATATAGCACCCGATTTTAGGCACACTAGCCAAGGATCCACTTAAGGAACCTCACTTATTTATTGTAACGCCCTGAAATTCAGGGGTCAAGCATAACTCAGCTCCCGAGTTCCAAAACATCACTTATGCAACATATTTAATGATGGATATATATTGTCTGTATTAGTGCATAAAACATGGAATAGATTAAGCCAAAGCACAGATATAATTCAGGGATAAGTGAATAAAGCAAGCGGAAGACTTATAGAAATATATGTGTACAAGTGCAGATCCCTGAAGTACATACACAAACCAGGTCGTAATGAAAGTGTTACTATCAAAATTACAAGTAGCAAGTTACATCATTTAATTCCCAAAAATAATCCCAGAGTCCCGTGCATCAGAACAAGCTCGCTAGAACCCATCTGAAAACTGCATATAAGAGAAAGCGGCCTCATCATCATCCATCTCCCGCTCTGCCTCAGAAGTCGCATCCACATTTACAACATCAGAACCTAAGACAGAGTCTGGTGGGTGTTTAATACCGCCCCAGAACGTGGGAGTGAGTGATCAACTCAGTGGAACAATAAGGCACTGGTTAACATGTTATCAGTTCAATCAAGCAGTAATGATAAAGCAGAACAAGTAAACAAGTCCTAAGTACTCTTGTTAATGCAAGGATGTATGCAAAATGATGCGTGCCCTCACACGTACACCCTCAGCGTCTTCATCTTACGTTACGCATGACATCGCCTCAAAGTGCGCCACATCTACAAAGCACATGCAAATGCGGTGCATGAATATGATTACCAAGTTGTTATTAGTCCTTTTCATACAGCAAGATTGGGAAGCTAAAGTACCTTCCTCATATCACCATCCAAACAGTGATCCATACTAGGGTCGTTAGTCCTAGACATCTCATACGATCATATGGTTTCAGGTCGTTGCAAAGGGCTCGTCACCAATCATTGCATGCCTATCATACCTTTGTTACTACACTAAGGCTCGTCACCTCAATGCGGTATCCAGGCATGCTCGAGGTCATTACAAAGGGCTCGTCACCAATTAATGTAGGCCGACAGCACGAATATAGTGTCCCACACCACCATATTCGGCTCACGAGTTTAGTTGCTCACTGGTCACTACGGGGAGGCTCGTCACCCCAACGTAGGCCGACAGCTCGACTACGGTGTCCCATACTACCATGTCCGGCTCATGAGTCTTAGCGGATCAAGGTACTAAGGTTAATAGGATTTCACTAGTGAGTCTGGTACCCTGGATTCAAGCAGTAGCATCCAATACATGGTGAACATACAACGGACAATCGGGTTACTTGACGAACTCGACTAACACGAGCGCACGTTGAGTTGAACGACATAGAGTGCGTAAACACTCCGCATGGCCAAACCACTACCGACAACTCTAATACGACTCGGGTTCGTCTAATCCCGTCCTTTGTAGCGAAAGCAATCTCAGCCACAACCTTAAGGTAGATTACCGATTTCCTGGACTAATGCATAGTCCCACACACATTACACTACAACAGATATTCATATTAAATGTAGAACAGTAATGGAACAACAACTTCAATCATGTGGTACTCAAGCATTTGAAGAATATCAACTTAACATAAATGTAAGCATAAGTAAGACTTGAATTTAAATAACAAGGAATGTAACTTACATTAAGGAAATCATACACACTAGTGGGAGAGTTGAGAATCGCTTCTCAACGCCCATACTAGGTTGAAATATCACACTTTAGATCATTCAGATATTTCTACAAACACTTAGAATACACAATACAACATATATGACATATGTTGAAATACACACATTTAGACAATTCCCTTTACCAAGGAGTTATCGCACATACATCTAGCATACATACACGACAAATAATCATGTCAAACACATGTTCATATTTTATACGCATACGGTACTTTATACATACACACAAAATACACAAATCTCAATATATCACATGCATATCAGGAACGCAACATAAACATAACATTTGGCATGTGAAATCTCATCTATAACAAGAATAAATCATTAACTGGCATTGAAAGCCTTGAAAACCATAACCTATACACTTAAAGTCTGCACCTTAAGCCAGAAAAGAACACTGAACTGATTTCAGACAAGTTGTCTTCGTCAACGGTGATAGAATACCCTAAAGCAAGAATAGAAATGAGATACAACAGCACCAAGACTATTCTAAGCTCTAACACAGATTAGGGTTAGGTTAACTTACCCCAAGATGAACTTAGAATCGTCAAAATAACAATTCAAAGTGAAGGTTCAAAGATGTAGAAGAACAGGAAAGAATCCAAGATGATTCAGCAACTTCTCTTTCACTATCTCTCTCTTTTCCACTCTCTCTCTAAGCTAGGGTTAGAGAAAATTCGTATGGAAAAGAGAGCTAGGGTTTAAGGACTATAAATAGGCCTTAAATTGATGAAAATAACCCCAGGGACAAGGTATACTTAGGTTATAACCAAAGCAAGCCTCTCTCGATCCAACGAAGCACTTCTGGTGGGCCTATAACCATGAAAGGTCGGACTTAAGCTCTTTGACCATGGATCTAGGTCAAACTGAGTTTTCGAACCGACCGACTCTTCAGATCAGCCGTGGCGAACCACACTCAATTCAACGGTCACAGAACCTCGATCAGGTCCACAAGCACAAGGACATGCCTGGGCCACCTTCCCTGATCAGAGGGTGAAATTGGGTCAGAATCCAACAGTCAGGTTGCTTAAAATCATCACGCAAGCGACACGACTCAGATTTCATAAAATCTCATTAAATATCCAACCGTTCTCACACTCTTCACTCCGAACTCAAGCAAATCGACCCAGAACATCACATGGACTTGATTTTCAAGGTGATGGTCAGGCCCAACATGGTGACCGCAACAGCCTAAGATCATCGCTATCGGACTTTCGACACGCGGTCCAAGTTCGATCCAGAACTTCCAAAAATTCCCCAGAACAACTGGATTTAGCGATGGATCCCAGATTTCAGAGTAACATAGCGTTAACTAATCTACACGTTTTGAGTCATGCAGATCGAATTTAAAGTGATTGATGCGAATTTCACAAGCAATTGAGTATAGCGCTAATTACCCCAAAAACAACTACTTAGGGAAAGATTAGCACAAAAATTTTTCAGGGTCATTACATTTATGCTCCCATGAGCAAGGGTCAACACAACGCACCCAACTTTTAGACCACCTTGGTCAAGGACCTACACAAAGGACCTAACGTTTATGCTCTCCACAGAGCAAGGGTCAACACAAAGCACCCACCTTTTAGACCACCTTGGTCAAGGACCTACACAAAGGACCTAATGTTTATGCTCTCCACAGAGTAAGGGTCAACACAAAGAACCCACCATACAATCCCGTCGGAGGCCTCCTACGAGGGCTTGCAAGGGGTGAGAAACACCTTAGACCCAATCCTACAAAGCAATGATCACAAGGGTCCTCTAGACTCTAATAACTTACAGATAAGCAGATGAGTCCCTTTCTACACATTGTTGAAGATCTCCTCCTTTGATGAAGAACTTCAGCTTCCTTAATCCGCAACTCAAAAGAAGTACCAATACATGGCGACGGGTTGGGTCAAGGTTTTAATGGAATCCTACTTTATTAAATATTTTACTATAAGGGAGATGGAGTGATTCCAATCATCTATGCATTCAAGGCATCCCAGCTTAATGATTTTCCATTAAGGTGGTAGCTAGAGGATCCTTGAATGAGGAAGTTCATTCCCCAATCCACTCTATAGAATGTCAATGATGAGGGTGGATTGGAGGATGAATTTTCATGAGAGAAAGGGTTTTAGGTATATGATCTAAGGTTAAACACTCAAAAGCACTCTCTTCCTTCTCTACCAGCAACTAAGAATAAGCTCTCTATAAATAGATAAAAGGTTCTAATGGATATAAAATAGTTACATTTATGACAGAGTTCGATATCATCGAGCAAGGTCGATATCATCGAGTGTATACTCTCGATTGCATCGACCGGCTGCTTGATGACACAAACTTAAATGTCAAATGCTTTTGAAACATTTTGCTAGCTGGTCGAGGGCATCGAAACATGTGTTTATATCATCGGATTTTGAACTCTGATTGCATCGATACGAGGTTCGATTCCTCAACATTTGAAAAAATAAGAGAGACTTGTCTTTGAAATATTTTAGGTTAAAAGAATGATCGAGGCACACTCGATATCATCAGAATTTGAATATCGATGATATCGATAGTCGTGTCGATGCATCGATAAATCCAAAGGATTTTCTAGTTAAGATTGTTGGACAGATTATGTCCATTCTCGATGCCATCGGCCTGGCCTCGATATCATCGATATTTAAATAATGATTCTATCAAGTGACCCTCGATCCAAGATAGAACAACCTAAAAATATTGCTAGAAAATAGAGTGTCCAAAACCAATATCATCGAAGTGCTTCCGATATCTTTAAAATTTGAATTCCGAGGATATCAAGGAGAACTTTGATATATCAAAGATTTTAGGATTTTCCTTAGAAAAATAGGGACACATTCGATGTGTTGTTGATTTTATCGAGTCAACTTTGATAGACTCGAGATTCAAAGTTAGATGATATCGATAGGTATATCGATACATCGATAAATCTGTCTAGAAATATATATAGTTGCTGGACATCTTTTGTCCTCATTTCGATGGTATCGATTGTTCATCAAGGACATCGACAGCACTATTCAATTATATCGAACAGTCTCTCAATAAATCGATAGAGGAAGAAAACTTAGAGATTTTTGCAACTTTGAAAAAAGTTTTCTAACTCAGAAACCCTATGATTTTCTAATCAATTTTAAGTGTTTTAATTACCTGGTGTTTTGGGACATGGGATGTGAGGCTTAGATTTACTTGTGGTGAGTTCGGGCCCACATCCGGTTGAGGCAGACGGTTGATTGATCTTCCTCTGGAGCTTCGTTGTCTAGCCAACTTAACACTCATGCTAATTAACAAACCAGGGCACTTTCAAGTGTGTGATTTTCATTCTTAAGATGCATATTTTTATCTTTCAATAGTTCAATTTGTTTAGTCAGTTTTAAAGACTCAAATTTGAGGGATAAATTGATTCTTTCCAGCTTATCGTTTTCAGAGTGGTATTATTGAAGATCATTGGTCAAGTGTGTATTGATCTCTAATGTTTTAAATAGATCCATTTACAGCAATTTATTTTTAGTTTTGTTCATCACAAGTCTTTTAAGGATATGGATGCTATGTGTATAAAGTTGATTATAGGTATCCTATAATTTATCCTTCTCTTCCTCTTCTTCTTCTTTCTCATCATCTAATGGAAATGTCTCTTCGATTCGTGGTTCATTAATTTCCTCGAATATCACTGGAATGTTTGTAGATGTGGAGGCCATGAGTATTTTTAAAGACTTCTGCTCTCCATCACTCTTTAAATCACTGAAGTTTGAGTTTAATTCTTCAGTGTCATCCTAAGTAGCAGCCTTGGTCTTTCCTTTGGTTTTTCTACTGGGGCATTTAGTGGACAAATGTCCAAATTTCTTATAATTGTAACACTAAGGTTCTCTAGACTTTTTAGAAGGTTTGCCTATATTATGTTTGTTGTCCATCTGTTTGCCTTTGTATGGCTAGCCACGATTTTTGTCGAAAAGTTTTTTAAACCTTTAAGCCAAGAGAGCTACTACCTCATCCGCATTATCCTTTTCACTTTCCTCTTCCTCATTAGTGGTGTGCTTTGAAGTTTTGAGGACAGTATTTTTGGGTTTAGGAGTTTTCTTAAAGTGTAGTTCAAATGTTTGTAGGGAACCTACTAGTTCTTCTACTTTCATTTCATCCAAGTTTCTACACTCTTCAATGGTTGTAACTTTCGAGTTGAACCGTTCCGGTAAGAATCTCAGAATTTTCCTACATATTTTCAAGAATGGAACTTTTTCTCCTAATCCACCCATAGAATTGTAGATGATGTTCAGTCTTGTGAAGAATTCCATGAAGGTGTCATGCTCTTCCATTCTAACACTTTCAAACTGCAATGTTAGGAGCTGCAGTTTAGATCTTTTTATTATGCTGGTTCCCTCATGAGTTGTTTCCAACAAGTCTCATGCTTCTTTAGAAGTTCCACACATACTGATCTGATTAAAGACTTCTTGGGACACAACATAATAAATAACATTCATTGTTTTTGCCTCTACAGTCTGTTTTTCTTTCTCATGAGTAGACCACAGCTTTTTAGATTTCGGTTTGGATATGGTTGTGCCATCATCAAGTACTACATGATCAGTTGGAGGTACCTATACATTTTCAACAATGTCCCAAAGATCTCAGAAAATAATGCATCCTAGCCTTCCAATAGGCATAATATGACCCATCAAATACAGGAGGTCATAGATGAGCCCTCTCCTTTAGCCATATTTCTAACTTCAGTCAAGATCACTCTCTAGGCGGTTAAGCCCTTAAGAGAGGCCCAGTCTGATACCAATTGAAATTACGGTAATGACTGCTCTAGTTGAAGTAAGAATTGGTCAAAGTGTCCTAGAGGGGGGTGAATAGGACTTTATAAAATTTTATGATAATTTAAAATCCTATTATCCTAATCTTGAATTAATATGAAACTTATCAAGATATCTTCAATTCAACTCTACTGGCTTCCAAGCCAGACAGAGGATCCAATCATAAGACTATTCAATATTTCAACAATATGGCAGCTTAGTCTATGATGAATGAATTATGTGACTGTGCGTAGGATGTGGTTCTTATCAATTCTAAGTAATCATGTTGGCACGCTTCATGAGAACATTCAAAGAAAACATCAAAGAGTAATGCGCAAATAACAATCCCAAACATAATTGTTTATATTGGTTCAACTACGTGCCTACTCCACTTTTGACGAAGGCACTCATCCCTTGAGTGTACTGGATCTCACTAATGGAGGTTTTAAATCAGGTTCACCTCTAACCTTCATAACCTATACAAGTTCACCTCTAGGACCTACACAAGGAAACTAGACATGTCTCCATGAGACACAAGTTTATGCCCCACACAGGAGCAAGGGTCAACACACAACACTCGGGTTTTATGCTCTACACACGAGCAAAGGATCCACATAAGGAACCTAATCTTTTAGGCTACATAGGCCAAGGATCTACACAAGGAACCTAACTTTTAGGCCACATAGGTCAAGGACCTACACTAAGGACCTAAGTTTATGATCTACAAGAGTAAGGGTCAACACACAGCACCCACATGTACTCTCCTATCGGAGGCCTCCTCTGAGGACTTGAAAGGGGTGAGAATCACCTGTGACCCAATCCTACACAGAGGAATGATCAGTAGGGTCTTTGGACTCTATTAACTTACAGATAAGTAGATGAGCCCCATTAAGCACGATGATGAAGATCTCCTCCTTTGATGATGAAGAATCTTAAGCTCCCTTGAACCGCAACACTGATGATGTTCCAATGTATAGCGACGGGTTGGGTCAAGGTTATTGTGGTAATTATGAAATGGCCAAGCTATATGTCCTAGAGGGGAGGGGGGTTGAATAGGACTATGCCAAATTAAAAAAATAAATAATGCGGAATATGAAATAAAGAATAGATAGCACTATACACCAATCACGGAATAGGAATGGAAAGCAACCTAAAATAGAGAAATAGAAACACAAATTGTTCTAAGGACAACCTTACACCAAAAACCAAAGTTTATGGTAGGACAACCTCATTTTTAGAACAAATAGTGAAACAGAAGCTCAACGTAATAAATGGATAGTAAAAATATAATGTTGAAATGTAAATCTAAATTATTACAACATTCCCCACTGTGCTTGAAATGAAATGATTACAACATTCACATTCACACATACATTCCACAATTCAGAATGATAAAAGATATGAAATATAAATCACACATCCACAACACAATGAATTATAGTGGTTCGCATGTGTGTTCACCAACTGTTAAACAACAACCACACAAAATGCTACACCACTCCTAATATCCTCACACAGGGGATATTAGCGTTCACTATCAAATAGGTTTTCACAGGTTCACCCAAAACCTTCACAATTGTGTCTTTTTCAAAGGGCTTATACAATTCAAAAACCCTCACTTCTGAGTTTTCTGGCTCTCCTCAGATAACCAACTACTTTGAGATTTTTCTGGCTTAACCTCAAATAAAACCAAACAAAGTAAGTTACTCAAATTGTAAAATACCTGATTTTCTCCTTCGTTGTAGCAGCCCAAAAGAACCAAGTCAGAGTAGAGATTTGAATGTCTAAGTTCAATGTCCAATACTCACTTTATAATGGTTCTAGGTTCTAATAGGTTTTAAATTAAAACACTTGGGCTAGCTCTAATTGATTTTGATTCCAGAAAAAGGAAAACAACAATTCCTCTTTTCAGATTAGATTGGAATACAAGAAACAAAATCAATTAAAAAAGCTAAAGAAAGAGAATATTAAATATGCACACTTAGCTTATATGGAGCACCGACTTATCTCTCAGAAGACCGAAATAAATTAACTTGAATTGCCTTTTGATATCCAATCAATAAATCTGAGATTCGTGCTCTATTTATAGGTGAGCAAATCATGCCTTCGACTGGTCTAAGAACCTCTACGACTGGTCGTAGAACCAACAGATATTTGAAAAATTCAGGCGCGATAAGATTTGACAGTTTTATGACTGGTCGTAGGTGGTTTACGACTGGTCGTGGGTCTCCTACGACTGGTCGTAGGTTCATACGACTAGTTGAAGCAAGTCAAATTTCAGTACTATACATTAAGTCATAGCTCTACGACAGGTCAAAGATGTAGTCGAAACTGTTCCTACGACTGGTCGAATAGTCCCCAGGACTAGTCGAAGCCTAACAGAAAATTTCTGATTTTTGTAACAAACTTACGACTGATCCAGGAATTTCTTAGACAGGTCGAAGCAGTGTTAGGACTAGTCGAACAAAGTCCAAGACTAGTCTTAGAACAGACTAAACTCACTTATAGAAAACATATGAATTATGTATCCAAAATGACCTACTCTAAAGGTCAACCTAAGGTCAGTCATACCTCAGGAGTGAAGTAAGGATATTGAACATAGGAGACAAGTGACCTTTGAAAGTAGTGGAGCTTGAAGTCTTGATAGAGCTCAAACTTGAGAACTTCTTGAGATCTTTAGTTGTGAACAGTGCTTGTCAAACAAAGTTGATCTTGATTAGAGCATTGTTCTTCACAGATGCAAGCTTCACAGTAGTGTCTTTGGCACCACAAATTTGACAACACAAAGGGCTATAAACTATGGCAGTTACAAATTATTCTATTAAATGATAATCATCGAAGTGAAAAAGTAATTCCTAGATCTTATGCATTCAAGGGATCCTAGCTCAATGATTTGCCATTAAAGTGGTAGGTGAAAGATCCTTAAATGCAGAAGTTCATTCCCCAATCCACTCTATTGAATGTCAATGATGAGAGTGGATTGAAGGATGAACCCTCATGAGAAAAAGGCCTTAGGGTAGATGATATGAAGTTACTCTCTCAAAGCTCTCTCTATTTTTTCTCAATATAACAACCAAGAACAAGGTCTCCCTAAATAGGTAAAAAGATCGAATGGTAATAAAACAGTCAGATTTTTTTAAAGAGTTCGATGTCACCGAACAGGCTTTAATATCATCAAACATATACTTTCGATGATGTCGAAGGACCGTTCAATGAAACGAACTCAACTATCAAACGTAATTGGAACTTTTTGACCAAGGTTCGATGATATTGAACATGCTTCGATGGCATCGGAATTTAAACGTCGATTCCATTGACACACAGTTCGATAACTCGACAATGAATATATGAGAGCAGTCTTGGCTTTGATATTATAGAGCCTCCCTCGATATCATTAGATTTTAAATGTAGATGATATCGATACCCAGTTCGATACATTGTTCTTTTTTAGAAGGTTTTCCTGTAAACACTCTAGACAATCCTTTGTCCGATTTTGATGTTATTGATCAGTTTTCAATATTATCGAAATTTGAATATCGATATTAAAGAGAGTGTCTCGATTCCTCAAATATATCCAGAAGATTTTCCCAAAAGCTCGCTGGACTATTTTAGTCCTAATTCGATATCATTGAAGCTTTGTTGATATCATCGAAATTTGAGTTTCGATGAAATCGAGGCTTACTTCAAGATATTGATAAATATATGATTTGCCTTATCAGCACGCTGGACACAAACTAGCCAGTTCATTTATTTCGAGCTGTCTCGATGTTATCAGTATTTGAATGTCGATGATATCGAAGAGTCCATCGATTTACCGAGAATGTTGTCCAAGGATCAAGTTGGTTGCTGGACACAAGATGTCCACAATTCGATGATATCGAGTACTTTCCGAGGACATCGATAATACGTGTTCGATCACATCGATGTGATATCGATATTTTGAGAAAGGTTAAAAACTTAGAAAATTTCCTATTTTGTAAGATAAGTTTTCATACTCAAACTCATACGTTGTTCTAGTCATTTTAAGGTTTTATATACCTGGATGTTTTGGGACATGAGATGTGAGGCTAAGTTTACCCTTGACGAGTTCAGAGCACACTCCAGTTGAGGCAAATGCTTGAATGATCTTCCTGTGGAGCTCACTTGACTCATTGACTCAATCCTCATAATAATTGACAAACCAGGGCACTTTCACATCCGTCAAGGGCAATCCCAACTCATTTCTTAGCACATGAATGATATGAGGGAATGGAAGATGAGTTGCTCGGGATGTGTGCACTACAACAGCCAATTGGTGGACTATTAAGGAGGGTAGACATGGTTTGACACATGATGCAATGCTATATAGAACAAGGACCATGAAGTAGGTAAGATTAGCTCAATTTGTCCCACTAGGATAAACACTGGTAGAGAAGATCCCATGCAAAACTCGGTATTTTGGGAGCATGTATTTGGCCTTAAGTGCATTCCATTAATACCAAGGGACGTCTCTACCATGGCATAAGAATTTGGTGACCAGGGATCAGACCATTGGATCATCAAGATCAAGGTTGGACAGGCCAACAGGGGAAAGAGTGAGACCAAACAAATTTACAATGGACTCTGCCATGATTTCTACACCCATTTCCTTAACAGTGACTGTTATAGAAGGCAGCTGAGCAAGAAAACGGTAGGTTTGCTTGTCATGACATCGCCCACCAAAATCCAAAACAGGAGACCAATCAACCGCCGTCAACAGAGATTCATTGTCGAATGCCCAAATAAACTCCGTATCCACCTTATGTTCATCTACCAGACTCCGCCCCATATATTTTTCCAACATGTTGGCGTGAGGGGGCGCAATCATTAGAGCGAAAGGAGGAACTAGAGCCGCAGACAGGGCTTCACTGTGCAACGACTGTCGAGCATCAGGCCATCTATGGCGAGCAGGGGATTCTTGAGCCCTAGCTCTTTCCCGTGGAGCCAAGGCCTTTTTTTTTGAGTTGGCCGTGATGATTCTCTCACTATTGGAGCTTTCCCTTCATCCTTAGACATGTTAGATTGGGCAAACACAACTGCAAAATGATGGATAAAAGGAAGACCCAGAAACTATCTAGGCAATGAAGGACTGAAGAGTATTTCCAACCTAGGACAACCAAATGAAATGATGAATACCTTTAAGGAAAGAAGGAATATACCTAGGGATCTTTGGTTTTGAGTTGTAGATGACTACTTAATACGTCAATGGAGTGGAGAAATGAAACCAAGAAAAAGAAATGATAAAAAGAACCCTTTTCCCGCTTGCTCACTTTTTATCGGGCGGGCTTATCCGATGTCATCAAATCAAATTTGATGACATCGAGAACCTCTAATCGATGTCATCGAAGAGGTGTTTGATGACATTCTACAATGTGCGACACTTCTGATTTTGAGAGTGCTTGATGGCATCAAACTATTCTTGATGTCATCGCGAGTCATTTGATTCATCGACTGACTTATCGAAGTGAAAAATATGACATTGATCTATATACTTCGATAGACTCTTTGAGATGCATATCACAAAGTATTTCCTTTATAGCTTATATACACAGCAAAATTTGTACAAAATATTGTGTGAACCAAAATTATAAACATTTTCTATATTCATATTCAAAAAGAAATTGATGAGGTATAAAAACCTCGAATATATCATAATAACCACAAAAGAACATCATTTCTCATGCACGTCTGGGCCTAGATGCAATCACCAGGATTTCCCGTTGCCTTTAATGACATAGCATTGGTCACTAGTGTGAAGACCCTTCATAATTGGTTTTCTTGATAGGTCCGAGATCTTACACTCTTGTTTGGAGAAAGTCACCACATGCTTATTGTCACATATTTGAGAAATGCTTAGAAGGTTGTGTGTCAACCCTTTTACACAAAGAGCATTCTCATTTTTAAACATTTCTAATCCAACAATAGTCCCATGTCCCATTACCTTAGCAGTGTGTCCATCTCCAAAGGTGACCTTCCTATCATCAAGATTTGAATAGTTTGAAAGAAGTGATTTGTCACCCGTGATGTGTCTTGAGCATTCGCAATCAAGGTACCACTTAGCATTATTGCTTGTTTTTGAAAATGAATGAGTCACTAGACAATTTCTGTTATTTTTCATTACCCATTTAGTGACAAATTTTCTAGGAGATTGTTTTCACTTCACTATGGGTTTGTCTGGGTACATTGGGTAACTGAATCATATTCCCTTGTTTCATTAACTTTTTTATTTTTTGATTCAGTTTAGCCACTTGACTCAATAGTTCCTCCATTCTTTTTGTCATTTTCAATGGAACTGAAAGTGTCTTACCTCTTACCATGTACTTTGGTGGACACTTTACATTTTTCATTGTTCTTCCGGTTGGTTTATATTTACTAGTAAGGTTCAAACTAGAAATGTGTTGAGTCCTCCCAAAGGTTAGGCATTCAAACTTGTAGTGGCCTCTGACAAACAGGAGTGGCCCTTTTGTTACTTCCTAAGGCAGAACTTTTCTTAGGCATTGGTGATGCGGGAGTGGGATTTGGTTTGGAATTTTCATATCCCAATCCTCTCTTGTCTCTTTGAGTTCTCCCCATTCCAAAAAGTCTTTCAAGTTTTCTGCTACTTTGGGAGAATTTATAGGTAAGCTCAACAAATTTCTTAGATTTTTCCACATAAAAAATAAGTGTGTGATTTTCATTCTTAAGATGCATGTTTTCATCTTTCAATAATTCAATTGGTTTGTTTAGTTTCACTGACTTAGATTTGAGAAATGAATTGATTCTTTCCAGCCTATCATTTTTTGAGTGGTATTGCTGAAGATCATTAATTAAGTGTGAGTTGATCTTTAAGGTTTTATCTAGATCCACTTATAGCAATATATTCTTATTTTCATTTTATTATCATAATCACAACTATGGTTACACTCTATTATTTATCTTCCTTTGTCAATTTGTGACAAAAAGGGAGAGAATTTTGTAATTTTGTGGTTGTATTCATGAGATTATCCAATTTGATCCTTGAATTGACCTCATGAATAGTGAAATATCGGATTAAGGGGGCATCTATTGGAGCATAAAAATCAATTAAGGTAAAGAAATCAAAGAAAGAAGATTGAAGAAAGCCAAGTTACGCAACCAACA
The DNA here is from genome assembly GCF_029962835.1 of Magnolia sinica. Classification (NCBI taxonomy): domain Eukaryota; kingdom Viridiplantae; phylum Streptophyta; class Magnoliopsida; order Magnoliales; family Magnoliaceae; genus Magnolia; species Magnolia sinica. Next base: position 61,889,071 of record NC_080579.1, read on the forward strand.
AGTTGTGTAGGGACTATAAGTTGTGCGGTACAAAGAGTAACGTGGATCCGTATAACTCATCACAATTGCGCGAACCTGCGCAACTCGTCATTTGAGATGTTCGTACTATAGTGCACGAATGATGTGAAGTGGGCCCCATGACACAAGATTTGAGGATTCACACGTGCAGAAGCCTATAAATACCCCTTCCCCTTTATTTGAATGATTAGATTCTTAGAAGATTAACACCTCCGACAGGTATTGAAGACAGAAGAAAGGGAGAAAGCAAGGCAGAACCACGCAACTCCTCGGCCCATGCAACTCAACAGGGAGTTATGCGGATGACTTAAGGGCAACACATACATACATACATATGTGTGTGTGTGTGTGTGTTATTTTGAGGAGTTTTCTTTAGGATATTTCTATATCTCTTCGTATTATTTATGAAGACATATATGTGAAAGAAGACCTGCATAACTCGTCTCTTACAAAGATTTCAATGACATGAGCTGAAACACTTCTGAAAATTACATTTGAATTCATTCAATACTTGTACTTTTAATCATAAAGACTTTATCTTGGAATCAAAGGATGAAAAGGATGTAAACGAATTCAAAATGAATAAATATGATGATTATTCTCTTCATCTCTTTTCTTTGTTATTATTAAGTGAAATAATTCCTTAATCAAATACTGTTCGTTTTTAATTGAAATAGTATGAATGAGTATAATTCAAAGAAGTCAGAGTGAAATTTTGAAAACCTAGGGCCGAATCATATGAGCAACCAATCAAATAGGATCAATATCAACTACTTAATAGCATAAGTTCATTTATCAAGTTTTCCCAATGTGCTTAGTGAATTTTAACTTACCTTCCTTAAAAGTACTATTATTTCATTAGTCATGCTCATCACCTTAGATTAATTGAATAACCAAGTGTTGATTCCAAACTTCTCCCGTTCTTTTTTTCCTTTTTTTTTTTCCTTTTTTTCAGTTTTTGATTTTATATCGATGGTCTCTTTTTATTCATTCAGTCTTCTCATCTTTATTCTTTTTAGATTTTTCATTCTTTTTCAGTCTTTTCATGACCATTTTGTCAATCTCACTATTTTTTAACTAGTTCTTTTCATCTTTTAAGGTGGATAAAATTCTCCAGACTCAATTCTCAACATCTATCAGTGATTCACATGCCAACAATTAGAAATTTTAGTGTAATTTACAAAAAATGAAGTTAATATGCTTTGCGTTTTTAGATCAACGTGATATTCAAACTTCTCCTAGTCAATTAAGTGCAAGAACTTCGGGGATAGTTTACTTGGTTGATCAAACTCCAACAATTCAAGATTCAATCTTTATTTTATTATCCTACTTAAGGCATTCTTAATTACACAAATTATAGCTTTTCAAACAAATTTTGAATTTCAAATTTGAAAATTTTCAAAATTTTTTCTCAGAAACTAAGAAAATACTGGTTAGTTTACCTAATCCACACCCCCAACCTAAAATCTACGTTGTCTTCAAGGAACTCAACATGGAAAGATAGTACCTGAAGGAGGATTTGAGGCTTTTCCAAGGAACTCAACATGTAGATGGGTTAACATAAAAACTAAACTTATTGAAAAACAAATTATCCTAATCCTAAATTCTATGAAAGTAATAAACTAATCCTAAACTAGAAAAGAAAGGGAAAACTACTCAATCATGTAGCAAGGTTCCTCCTGTGGCCAGTATCATGATAAATTACTCAGTAGGTTTCTCAACAAGATCATCTAAAAGCCATTTTTGTAATATGCTTGGGATGCCCTGGATCATAAATTTCTAGAGAAATTTATGGACCTCAACAAAAAAATCATTGTTAAATCTCCTGAGGTATCCAAAGTATATATGATTCACCTATGATAAACAAATTTTCAAAGTTAATACAATATAGTGAATCAGAGACTATAAGTAGGTGAAATTTAGAGAAATTATCAGTAAGTGGTGTAGTCTCAACACATTCCGAAGTTTCAGACTTTAGTTTAATTGTCAGCTCCTCCTCCTTTGATGATTGTTGAGGGTCAAATATTGCATATTGAATCCCATTTATATCTTGGTTTTATGAACATGATACTGCTTAATATCCTATTTTACTCATGTTTGTGTTGCAAGGTGGATTTAATAGCTTAGATTGGAAAAAGTGCTAAAAGCATGGATTTGACACTCAAAGATCACCAAGGCAAAGAATGGATCTTAGGAGACAAAGATTGATGATTTTAAGGTCCCAAGATTCAAAAAAACCAAGCAGAGAAGGAATGAAGTCGAAAGAAAAAGTGCAGAATACACATTTACTGTGTCATCGAACACCATTCGATGACATTGAGGACATGTTCAATGACATTGAACATGAGTCGATGACATTGAATTTATGAAGGAAAATTGAGTTAGTTGCTAAAAAAATTAACGACATTTTTCGATGACTCGAGAACTTGTTCAATGACTTTAAGCTTTACTCGATGACATCAAAGACATGATCAATGACATCGAATTTTCTCTAGTTTTTCAGTAAAACTCATTATACACATTAGGCACCATTTTCAATTACTCAAAGCACTCCTCAATGAACTTGAAGATCTGCTAGAAGATATCGAAAGTCTCTTCGATGACATCAAATTTATTGAAGAAATTAGATTAATTCTCCGGACTATTTTGGACACATTATCGATTCCTCGAACAATGCTCGATGACATCGAAGGCCTCTTCGATGACATCAAGGTAGGTTTGATGACATGGAAGATTATAGAGTCCGGGTGAAGGTATAAAAGCATGGAAAAAGCATGTAGGAAAGACACCTTCGATGACATGAAGCACGTTCGATGTCATCGAACGGATCGCGCGAAGTTACCCAGAGTGCGTAAATTTGAGGTAGTTTCTAGATTTATCCAAGTGGTGCGAAAGGAGGTGTTACATAATTATAAATAGGAGTCCCTAGGGGATCCCTGGGGATCTATCTAATCAATCTAGGGTTTGGAGGTGCCAATTCAGTCCTCTAGGAGTATCTATCTAATTAATCTAATCAATCCAAGAGGACCCAATTCAGAAATACATAACTGCTCAAGAACAGTTCAACGAATATGTCATAAAAGCACTCACTATCATTCGAACATCATGCAAATCACTCATATCTTCAATGCAAAGAGTTTAGTGGCACCTTAATGAAGAGGAATAGGTTAGGTTATCTCAGCCTCAACCTAATCCAAAAAAATAATGTGAGGAAAGTGATCCTAACTCGCTTATGAAGAGTATTGAAATTGAGAATGAAGAGTTGGATTGTGTTAATGGGCATACGGTTCAATTTCTCGAAGAGTCGATCTCGATGACTATCTATAACACTCTAGTTCTCAAAAACCGAGGATAGTCGCTACTCATCGAGAACCTGAGTATTACATTATGAAGTGAACTATCATACATCTAATTAATAGGAAATCTCATAACATCAAGTAAGATGACGACTACATAAACTAAGGATATCAAGAGTAATAACAAGGAAGTATAACAAAGTACATGGAAGCAAAATGAAATCCTCAGCAGGGGATTATAATTACAATTCAAGCAAAACACAAAGACTGAAGTGCGAAAATATGTAAATCCTAAATTATCAATTGAGCTACAATAATTCAATTACATTAGCATATAGTTCTTCCTCACCGAATTCCTCTTCATCCATCACTGGAATCCCATTAAAAAGGTTTCCTTCCACCATCAAACCTGCATCTATTTGGTGCAACTGCATGATAGGGTGAGTGATAAACTCAGTGGGTACTTCCCTCAAAGCTTTCATGCATATTATAATATTCCAAATTAGTTTCAATCAACTTAGCAGTTCATAATAAAATCAAAGAAATATGAATACATGCATGAATGTATGAATGTATGTCTAAAGTCACAGATCTGGGGACTATTAGAAGTATACTTGTACTCTAGCAATACTTATACTCTAGCAATTACTAATGTGACATAGAGAATATAAGATTAAATTCTATATGCATGGTTAATAATTTTAGAATTAGAGTAATAGGAATTTAAGCATTTCTTCATGATCATCAACACAATATAGGAATGGAAGGAAAGAATTAATGTTCATATTATTGAAATTCTACCCATTGGATTCAAACTAACATGGGAACTAATAAATGTAAGAAGAAATGGGGGTAATTCCTCACCTTATATTTTGGATTGACCTCTTGAGTGACTAGAATGCAATTACAAAACTTCACCATGACAACTGATTCAGTTAGAAATAGTTAAAATCTTTAGGGTAGAAGTTAGGTTTGATCTCCTACATGAAAATCGAGATTAATTGGATTAATATAAAATTGAGGTGGAATTAGTATTTGCAAGGTAATGAAGTTTAACTCTCTTCATGTGAACTTGGTTCGACTGACCCAATTTTGAACATGATCCAATTCGGATCTTCAACAAGATGAAGCTAAAGACATACTAACAACTTAGATTACTCTAATTAAGATACTAACAAGAGACTTGAGATTAACTTACCTCAATGCAATCAATCTGGCTTTCTTAACTTGACTAGGGGTTAAGTCATTTTGAACACAAGGCTTAGACTCACTTGACTCCTGGATTGAACGAGTCAGTGAGTCCATGACTCAGTAACTCGAATGCCATCTCTCTCTGCTTCTCCTACTTCTTCTTCTATTTCTACCTTTCTTTCTTCTCCTTTTTCTTTCCTTATGCTTCTCTCACTACTTGACCTAAGAAATTCTGGACCCGGCCCGCATTCAGCCACGACTTAAACCTAGTGGACTTGAGCTAGCAAGTCACTGACTCTTCCACCATTTCTTCTCTCACTCTCTCTAATCCTCTTCTTTTCTTTTCTTTCTTCTTCCTCTTTTTTCCTTCCTTACTCTTCATTTCTTCTTCTCCGTCTTCCTTTCTCCTGCTGAAGAACATTCAGCAACTAGTCCAGCAAGGTCGGGATTTGGTCCAGACTCAGATTGTGACTCGAATCGATCCGAGGCGGCCAAACTTGGCTCAATTCTCTTCCTCTCTCTCATATTTTCTCTATTTCTTTCTCCTCTCTCTCTCTTCCATGCTTTCTTCTTTCTTCTTTATTCGGACTAACAACTTCGACCCGCATTTATGCCTCAACGAGTCAAGGTAACAGCCGGTCAGGAGTCTAGCATCCATCTTTCCCTTCATCTTCTTCTTTCCTTTCCTTCTTCTACTTCTCTCTCTCTTTCTCTTGTTGCTCGACCCAGAGGACCTGGACTCGGCTCGTGCTCAACTGCAACTCGAACCGAGTCAACTAACTCAGCGCAGCAAGGGAGAACGATGCTCTTTTCCTTTATCTAAAACTTTCCCTTTTTAGAAAGGATTTCCCTAAAATATTGCCTTTAATAAGCTCTAGTAACCTATTCTAGATGGTTCAAAAGTGTAACTAATCAGGGATTAGTTACAGTCTTTTGCTCTTTAATCCGTGCCATTTAACATTGTTATACCTGAATCAGGCTTGCATGGTCAAGATCCCACATCATTGATGGTTATCTGATGTTTTAGGTTACCAGATGAATGACTCATATCAGAAGGTTGGGCCCACTTAGAGAAGATGGGTCCTTCCCGTCATTTGAGGAAGATGATCCACCGATCATGGTGGATTTTGATATAGTGGGCCATCCTTCATGCTGAAGAACATGGATGGTCTAGATGGGTCCAAGGATCTTTCTGTGACCCACCTTTTGAGTGGATACCCATAAAAACTCGATGGGTTCTGAGTTTTTAGGTGCAGTTGATTTTCTCACAAATGATGAGATCTCGTGCGGGATCTTGAGAATGAATATGAAAGAGGCTCTATAAAGCCCTAGCTTCGACATCCTGGATGATCCCAAGAGGTCTCTTAAGAGAACGAATGGTTGGGATTGCACAAATAGTAAAGCAACAATATTCCTTCCGCCACTTTTGTAGCCATGAAAGCCCTAAATATGGAATGAATGAAGGGTTGAGATTGTTTCCTTCTAATGGCTGAGATAAAGGGAAAAGAAGGTATGGGGATTGCCAATCTGGCAGAAGTTTTCCGCTCTAAGAACTACCTCACATGGACTCCTCTTAAGTCAAGTGTGGTGGATACATACGTGTGTAACGTGTAACAAAACAACTCAGAGCTCCCTTCTAAGCATGATGTGCTGTTCGGATCATTGATCCGATCTTAGATGGTGGGCCCACATTCAAACAGACGAACCTAGTTTGTCACTAGCAGGAAGAGGAGAGAAAAAAGAAGAAATCTCTTCTTTTGCTCAGGTAAGCAAGTCAAACCCAACTTGACCGGGATTTGTGGCTGTAGGTGCATGCCCATTGGCATACACATGCACTATGTGTGGGGCTCACAATGATGTTTAGGTGAAATCCATTCCATCCATTCACCTTGGAGGACTTAGTAGGGACCTCTGACTTAAGACCAAGTAGATCTAAAGCTTAAGTGGGCCATACATATTGATTTGAGCGTCCAGTTGTGGATCTCTACCGATCTGATGGTTAAGTCATCCTGAACTTGAACGTCAATGGTCAAAAAGTCTCACGGAATTGTTTCAATGGCCAAGATGTTTCATAGCTCTTATTGGACGATTAGATGGTTAATCTCACGGATAAATAACTTGTGATCTACATAAACAATACTTATAAGATTTAAATGGACAATTTTAAGGTGTAATGGCTGAATTATTTTAATTTGTTGACTAACGATCTAATTGTATTGATCACCAGATATAACGTTTGTAATCTGATTTAAGAGAAATTAGCCGCTATTTCTATAATTTGATGACCCTGTGTCTCAAGTGAATGAATGATCTTGAATCGAATGGTTGAATTGTTTTAGAATAGATCTCTAACTATACATGCATCCTTTAACTTATTTAGATGAGTCTAATGGTTGATCTTGATGATTAGATGCCTAATCAGGTGATGTAAGGTCTCAGTCTATTGACTGATCTTGAATTCAATGATTGATTTTTAAACTTCAATGGTCAGATGTTCAAGGATTTGTTTTTGAGTGGAAGTCCATATTAAATTTAGGGGCCAAATGGCCCAATGGGGGGGGATTAAGTTTAGGAATTGTTACGTTGAGGGTTGTGGGCCTGATTAGTGGTAAATCTGATGGTTTATGTTTTAATATTAATAATGGAAGGTTAGATTTATCTATTAAGGAAGTTAAAATCCTCAAATAGATTTCTCTAATAATGTGACGGTCCCATTTGGAACTCAATGGATGGATGGTTCAATCTATGGATGACGACTGTACTTGACGGTTGGATTCGGGCTAGTATGAAGTTGAACATTTACGTAGGTTTGGCCGACGTTTACACTAAGTTAAGTTTGCATAGTAACACCCAAGTGTTGAAAAGTACGGGGTGTTGCAACCTACCCTCCTTTAAGAGAATTTCATCCTCAAAATTGTATGATCCTACTCATACTATGAACGAAAATAATTCTTTTATAGTGTTTGTTATCATTCACCACCTTCCTTGTGACGTATATTTGTAGGTATCGACATATGTAACTACCATTAAAATTTTGGGTTGTTGCACTGTCCAAAGGAATAATCAAGAGACATGGGTGTCTTTCAAATATAATGATACTGACATACTTCACTTAGATGACACACTTGGTTTCAATGATAATGAAGAGGTTAGTTTATTCAAACCTCAACCCAATCTAGAAACAAAATGTGAGGAAAGCGATCCCATTCCACATGTGTACTGCACTGAATTGGAATATGATGAGTACTGGGATGATAATCATGAATGTACAGTTCAAATCCCCCTGGACTCAATCTCAAGCTTTGCCCATATCAATGATCAGGAAGTTGTCGATCATAGTGATATACTCCACCCATCTAACATGACCGATTTAAATGTGAAGGAGGAACTACTTTCAACTAATCCTTCCAACCTTTGTGAGGTATGTTTAGACCACTCCCCTGAATTGAATGATGATATGATTTGGGAGATGAACGAGTTGCTCAATATGGCTCTAGAATTTGAAACCACCTAGTTGAGGCCACCATCTGAGTTGTCAACCGTTTGACAATACAATGCCTTTACTGAGCAGTACTGATGAATAGAGACTTCACATCAATTCTTCGCCTATTGATCTTAAATCTACCTATGAAAGGCAAGACAAAATACATCCGGTGATGATTTATTTTTGTTGGAGAAAAATATATAAGTCTAAAAGTTGACTTATGTAATGGACCAACTCTACTAAATCGACCTGGACCCATTGTGGTCCAAGCTTGATACGCCCTCTATACGCAAGGGCAGACTGCCCTCCAGAAAGAGTAACGCCTATGCGAGCGTCATAAAAGCCCAAAAGAGGCTTTAAGGCCGACCCAATTCATGGGCCGAAAAAGGGTTAGTTACAGATCGACCATAGCTCGATAAAGATCAATCCTAGACCAGCCATAGCTCGGTTATAAACCGATCATAGGTCAGCTATAGATCGGTCAAAGGTCGATCATAGACTGGCCATGACTCGGTCATATATCAGTCATAGATCGGTCAAAGATTGGATATAAGACTATCATAGACTGGCCATAGCCCAGTCATAGATCTGTCATGATCCAGAATAATTTCCTTGGCAGGGTTGGAGGATCTTGAAACCAAGCAACAAGGAGTATGGAGCCGCCGGACACAGCTCCCGCCTTTGATCTGACCCAAAATCGAGCCAACATCCAAAGGATCTTTATGGATACCAAAGATCTCTCCCAAGATCTTGAAAGATGAGAACAAATCCTAATAATCTCAAGACTCTGCAATCTCGAAAAAGATCCTAGATCATATCAAATCTCCATAAGAATAGGAGAAAATCCACTTCATGGTGGAACTCTCTCATCCCTATAAATATGAAGGTATGGTTCACCAGAAGAGGTACGTTATGTTCACCAAAAAACCCTAATCACTGTTTTGATCTCTTTTCTAGAGATCTTTCTTAGGCCACGAGCCCGACTTAAGCACCGGAGAGTCCCCTGAATGAACCAGGGCCTCCTTTGTCTTTCACCATTGCTTGTGCAAGTTCAAGGGAAGAGCATCATAGAAGGTCTGCCGAAAAACTGCATCAACATTTTAGCACCATCTGTGGGAACACCAATAGCCAAGCCATTCCAGTTCTACCAGTGAATGTTCAATACTCGAAAATGGCTAAAGGGAAGAATAAAGCCCAAGCTCCCCCCATAGCTATCCCGATCACCATTGTGCCTACTTTCGTCTTATAAGCTCCAAATCCTAATGAAAGCCCTGAGCGGTAGGAAAGTTGTCGTGGCTCCCCACAACGCCAGGCCACATTGGGCTCGAGCTGATGTAGTCAACAGAGGCATGGCAGAGGTGGTTGGCGAGACACTATCGAAAGAGAGGTTGGAGATAATAGAGTCGATCTAGGCTATCTGAAGTGGATGATGGAGAATATGCAGCCCCTATATGCATGACAGCCAAATCACCAAGGAGAGGGCCAGTCAAGCCATGCTCTACCGCATGATGATCCCCCTTAGCCTTTCGTTGTGCACATCTCATCACAACTGTACCCACAATTTGCTCTTGCCAAGCCCGTTCCATCTCATATATCAGGGACATCACCGCTGCCTGCCTTCGACTTGCGGCACAAGATAGATCGGTGATGATGCAGAAGAGCCTCGGTTGAGGCTGCCGCCGATAGTGAAGAGCCTTGGAGAAACAACTTGCAAAGCCTGTAGTGAAAAATTGCTGATATAAGACAGAGCTACCGAGGCAACATGATCACTCCTGAAGAGACCGAGTCTCCCTTGACGGTCGATATTATGCGAACACGATTGCCGGACAAGTTTCAACTGCCTCAAATAACCTCCTACACAAAGAGCACAAACCCAACGGACCACATGGAGTCATTCTGGATGTACATGGAGCTCCATGATGCCATTGACATGGTTATGTGCCAAGCATTTTCACTAACTTAGGCCAATACAGCATGGTTGTGGTTTAAACAGCCGAAATCGAGATCAATTTGATCATTCATCGAGCTTAGTGAGGCCTTCGTCACCAACTTTATTGGAGGGAAGAAAAGACTCAAGGCACCCACCCACCTGATGAACATAGTCCAGAGAGACGACGAGCACTTGAAGGATTACATCAAGTGTTTGAATCTAGAGATGCTCCAAGTGAGAAAACACTCAGACGAGACTACACTGAATGCCATCATGACCGGGCTAAGGGATAAACCGTTCCTCTTTTCATTGGATGAAACCCCTGCCACATTGGTCAAGTTCCTGAACCGATCACAGAAGTACGCTAACGCCGAAGAATCTCAGATCCTGCGAGATGTGGTTTAGAACAAAGGATCCTCAACTAAGGAGAATCTGAAGAAAGGGCCAGACTCGGCCAATACGAGCAAAAAACAGAAAGAGGATCGGTCTCATGACGGTCATAGGTCGAATAAACTCCCTGACAGTAAGGTCATCGCATACACCCCACTAAACAAACCTTAAGAGCAGGTACTGATGGAGATAATGGATGGGCATTTTTTCCAGTGGCCGAACAAGTTGCGAGGTAATCCTGACCGAAGGAGTAAGAACATGTATTACCATTTTCATCGGGATCACGGGCACAATATGAGATATTGTCACCACCTCAAACAAGAGATCAAAAGGCTCATCTGAGATGGCCACCTTGGTCAACATATAGATCAAAGGGGAAATTAAGACCTGACAACTGAGGAACAACCGATCGACAACCTACCAACTGGAGAAATCTGAATGATCTTTAGAGGCTACAAGGGTGAAGGTGATTCAAACAACACTTGAAAGGTTCACGCATGGAGCATTATACACCCAGAAGCAGAAATGATGATTCTCGCTCGACCCTCAAAAGAAAGAAGGGTGGAGGGATACAACGTGACTTTCACTGATGAAGATGTCCGAGGTGTTCATCACCCTCATGACGACGCACTGGTAGTCACGCTCACCATAGCAATCGAAAAGTTTTCCGAATTCTAGTTGACATAGGGTCGTCGGCTGATGTACTCTTCCTCCAGGCTTTCAATGAGATAGGGGTCGGTCGGAACTCCCTTCATTCCATCAAAACATCCCTGATCGGATTCTCTGGAGGTAAGGTTATGCCAGAGGGAGCTATTCAGCTCCCACTCACAGCCAAAGATGACCCAAATCAGACCACCATGATGGTCGACTTCCTTGTGGTTTACCAACCCTCCATCTACAATGCCATCTTAGGTCTACTGTTGTTATACCTCCTCCGAACAATAGTATCAACCTACCAACTTGCTATGAAGTTCCCAACTGAGTATGGTGCAGGATTTATTAAAGGCGACCAACCGGAGGCTCGATAGTGCTACGCTTTAGCCTCGAGGGTTCCCCGTAAAGTAATAACAATCGAGTCCCTCGACCCATGAGAGGAATCTCAAGCGTGTGGCCGGCCCATGGAAGACCTCTTTTCAGTTCTTCTGGACGAGTCCGACCCTTCCAAAGTGGTACAAATCGATTCATCCTTGATACCTTCAATGCGCAACAAGTTGGTAGCTCTCCTCTGACATTTCGCTGACTTTTTCGCATGGTCCCATGAGGATATTCCCGGCATAAATTCTGCTATCATGACACGTCGACTAAACATCGATCCATACTACCATTCGATCTGACAGAAGTGACATGCTCTCAGCCCAGAAAGATATGCCATAATCGGAGAAGTGGTAAGCAAGCTCCTCAAGGCTGAGTTCATCGAAGAAATCTACTACTTAGAGTGGGTGGCCAACGTCGTACTGATAAAGAAGGCCAACGGCAAGTGGTGCATCTATGTAGATTATACCGACCTGAATAAAGCCTGCCCAAAGGACAATTTTCCTCTTCCCAGGATCGACCAGTTGGTCGACAGCATTGTGGGCCATGAATTACTTAGCTTTATGGATACATATTCAGAATATAATCAAATTGTAATGAACCCAACTAATAAATCTAAGACCACCTTTGTTATAGAAAAAGGTCTTTATTGTTACCGAGTGATGCCTTTCGGTTTGAAAAACGTAGGAGAAACCTATCAGAGGTTGGTCAACAAGATGTTCGCAAAACAGATAAGTTGGACCATGGAGGTTTATATCGATGATATGCTCGTCAAGAGCATGAAAGCTACTGACCATGTGGCTAACCTAAAGGAGATATTCCTAGTCCTCCGAAAATATCAGATGAAACTTAACCCGAGCAAATGCACCTTCGGAATGGGCTCAAGAAAGTTCCTCAGAATTCTTATCAGCCAGTGAGGAAGAGAGGCCAACCTTGAAAAAAATAAAGGCCCTTCTTGAAATGCAATCTTTGAGAATGATCAAAGCATTCAGAGACAGATCGAAAGACTGACAGCCCTTAATCGCTTCGTATCTAGAGCCACTGATAAGTGCCTACTATTCTTCAAACAGTTGAAGGGATGGCAGATGGTTGAATGAACCGAAGAGTGCGAGGCTACATTTCAACAGCTCAAGGAATCATGGGATCTCCACCATTACTCTCCAAGCCTGAGCCTGGGGAGACATAACTACTCTATCTAGCCGTGTCTAATGCAGCAGTAAGCTTGGCATTAATAAGTGAAGATGAGGGAAGGCAGTTACTAGTCTATTACAATAGGAAGGCATTGATTCCAGCAAAAAATGAGCTATCTGACCTTGAAAATTTTGGCCCTAACTTTGGTTACATCTTCCCGGTGACTGCAGCCGTATTTCCAAGATCACTCAATCAAGGTCCTAACCGATCACCCACTTCGTCAAGTCATACAGAAACCTGAAGCCTTAGGTCGATTGACTAAGTCGACAATCAAGTTAAGTGAATTCGATATCAAGTACCAGTCACACATGGTGATAAAAGGCCAAGCAATAGCCGACTTCATCGTCAAGCTGACACAATTGGCCGAATAAGTATCAACCGAAAGCCACACCTTGGACGACCTAGATAAACCCAAAGTTCTCACTGATCAGTCAATCTTGAAACAAGCAGATTCCCAAATGTTTCCTGACCCTCCACTCTGGACACTACGTCGATTGGTCATCCAACTCCAAGGCAAGCTGGGTCGGGGTGGTCCTCTAGACTCCTGACCATATGTGCATGTAATATGCTTTGAGATTTGGATTCCGAGCCTAAAATAATACAATGAAATATGAAGCCCTGAATGTCGGCCTCAAGTTAGCATCGAACATGGGGCTCAGAACCTCAATGTTCTCAGCGACTCACAGTTGATCATCAACTAGATATCCAACATCTACCAAGCTAAGAAAGATCACCTGAAAATCTTTTTCAAGTGAGGCAAACAAATGATCGGGGACTTTCAAAAGTGTAACTTTGCCCTAATCCCGTGAGAGGAAAATACTAAGGCTGATATGTTGGTAAAGCTCAACGCAGCAGACAAAGATGAAATTCCTAAGTCCATCCCAATGGAGTTTTCGGCTAAACCGAGTATACAGGAAGCCGACCCCACTCCCGTTCTTCCGGTTAATTCAGAATCAACATGGATGGATCCAATCATCCTCTGCCTCGAGAATGGAGAACTCCCAGAATATTGAATAGAGGCACGATGAATGAAGGTCAAGGCATCCCGATACACCATGCTTAATGACATACTTTATAAGAAAGGGTTCTACCTCCCCTATTTAAGGTGTGTCCGTCCAGAAGAAGCAGACTACATCTTAAAGGAGATCCATGAAGGTATTTGCAGAAATCACTCAGGAGGGCAGTCTCTAGCACATAAAGTCATCTGGCAGGGATATTACTGGCTGACCGTCTAACACGATGCCCGACAACTTGTCCGAAGATGCAAAAAGTGCCAGAGGTTTGCGAACATCCCTCGACAGCCTCCAGAAGAGCTCACACTAATAGTCAAACCCTGGCCTTTTGCCCAATGGGGGATCAATATTATCAATCCTCTCCCCACATGCAAGGGTTGTCACTGTTATGTTACATATCTAGCACCCTGTATTGTAAAATTTTGTAGTGACAAACAACTTTGGAATGATGGACTTGTTCATGATGGAAAGTTCACCTTCATACAAAGATGTGTTACAAGCTATGAAGACTGTTTTATCTACATCAACTTCATATCCAACATCATCTTCAAGTTCAAGACCAAGTTCAATTACATGTTCAAGTTCTAGACCAAGTTCAAGTGCTACTTCAAATGCTAAATCAAGTTCAAGTACACTTCATAGTCAAGAAAAAGATCAAGTTTCAAGTATAAAAGTTCATGCTTCAAATACTTCAAGAAGAAGATCTACTGGATTTACCAAAGTTACAAGTTCAATGTTTAACATTTGAGGTATAAATGACCCTAGAAAGACCTTAGGTTTAGGTCATTCATATTGCACATTTAATATGGGTCATTATCTTTAGTATAGGCTTTGCTTCGACTATTCCTAGTCAATGTTCGACTAGTCCAGGCACTGACTCAACCAGTCCAAGGTTTTTCTTGACCCGTCTGGATATAAATTCAAAATTTCAGAATTTTCTAGTACGTCCTCGACCAGTCGAGCACCCTACTTGACCATTTATGGAGACTGGCTCAACCAGACGAGCCGGGCTCGATGCAAAGTCCGGTAATCATTTTAAGCCCCACTCGACCAGTAGAGTGCCATGCTCGACCAGTCAAGGGTCATTTTTATCCGATCACACAAATTTTTAAAATTTGTTTGCTCCGATGACCAGTCGAGGCTGACCTTAAACTAGTTGAGGGAACCATTTTTCAGCCTATAAATAGAGGACTTTTCTCAGTTCTTTTCATCCATTCTAAGCCAATTCAAACCACCACTTTGAGAGATAAGTCCCTGTGATTGTCAAGCTATTGTACGATATTTTAAGATTCTTTGTCATAACTTTTTTATTTCTAATTTCTTGATCTCTTACTATTTCAATTTGATTTGATAAAAGGGAATTCTAATCTACCCCTTTTGAGATCCAAGAAGTTGAATTAAACTAGCCTAAGGTTGGATTAATTTAACATTCATCTAGACCTAGAACTGTTCCATTTGTGTGATTAAACATTGTACATCTTCGTCTTTAAAGAAGTGGTTCTACTAGGCTACATCAAAGCAGAATCTTCAGATAAGTATTTTCATTTACAGTTTTTGGTTTATGAGATTTCCAGAAAATTTTTATTATGGTTTTGACTGAGATTGCCAAAAAATCTCAGCATGGGATTTTTAATTGTGGTAGCCCATTGAAAACACAATTGTAAGGTGAACCTTGAAAAACCTTCTTTCATAGTGAAAGCCAATATCACGTGGGTTTAGATTATTGGGAGTGGAGTAGATGTGGCTGTTTTAGAACAGTTAGTGTACACACCGAACCACTATAATTCTTGGAGTTTAGTTGATGATGATTTATGTGATTTATATGTGGTGAATGCTTGTATTTATTTCATGTACTTGTGGTGAATGTTGTAATAGTTAGATTTTCTTCTTGTATTAGTTTGAGTTTTTTATCCTTACTGAGTTCAAGACATCAGGTTGTCCTACCATAAACTTTGGTTTTTAGTGTAAGGTTGTCCTTTGAACAACATTTGTATCAACATCTCAATACTATTGCAATTAAGGTTGTTATTTGTTTCACCTATCTGCATTTATTTTTCACATTTAATTTTATTTGGCATATCCCCCCGCCCAAGGACCGAGAGCTTGCCCTTTTCCTGTAGTATCAAAGCTAAGTGGCTCATTCTATTGGATTTATTTCCTGAGCTTATTGATCTAGAGCTTTCAGTAAGTCAAGCCTATCTATTTTTAAGACACCACCGTTTGATGGTTCCAACTATGCTTATTGGAAAGCCAGGATGAGGATATTTCTGAAATCAATTGATGAAAGCGTGTGACAAGCCAAAGTGACTAGATGGAATCCACCAACGTCTGAATTCTAAGCAGTGATGGATCCAAGTCCCTAAAGGAAACACCATTTTATATGTGGGTTACCCTTCAGAAAAATGAGAGCAGTGCGAATGCTAAGGCTTTATATGTAATCACTTATGCACTATCACCTGATGAATTCAAAAGAATCATTTATTGTGATACTACTAAACAAGCCTGGGACATTCTTGAAATGACACATAAGGGTACATCTATTGTAAAAAATTCTAAAGTACAGATCCTCACCACTAGGTTTAAGGAAATTTATATGGAAAAAAATGAGTCTTTCATGGACTTCTATACAAAACTAAATGTGGGGTCTTGGAGATGGTATCCCAGAAAGCAAAGCTACTCAAAAATATTGCGATCACTTCCTAAGAGATTTAATTCTAAGGTGACTGCCATTGAGGAACTTAGAGACACAGATCACATGAAGGTTGAGGAACTTGTCAGTTCACTTCAAGCATACGAGTTAAATTTCAAAACTCCAAAAAGCAAGTCTATAAGTCTTAAATTATCCAAATCTATTTCTCATGATAGTAATGTTAATTCTGATTGTGATAACTCGGAGGGTGATATGGCTTTACTTGTGAAAAATTTTTAAAATATTTTTAAGAGTGAGAAAAGAGTTGATTTTCAAAAACCCTCTGAGAAGAAAAAGGGTAAATCTAAATCATGGAAATCTCTAAATGATAGTCAGTGTTGCAACTGCCATGAATATGGGCATTTGGCAAATAAGTGTGCAAAGATGGACAAGCCAAAGCGAAAAGGCATGTTAAACACATTGGATGAATCATCCAGCTCTGAAGCTTCTTCTGAGTCAGATGAATCTGAACCCGAAACTTCAAATGAAGTCAAGGCTTTAATGACTCTAGACAGAATCACTTCAACAAATAGTTGCGATTTAATCGAATATGAAAATATGAGAAGCAACACTAAAAATCATAATGAAGATGATCTTTAAGATGCCTATTATGCCCTATACAGGGAGAGCTGTAAGATTGCTGTCAAGCTAAAGCTTCAAAAAGAGAAATTTCTAAAATTAAAAGAGGAATTTAAAAATTCTGTTTTAGAAAAATCTCATATTTCTGATTTTTTTTTGAAAAAAATAAAATGTGATTTGAATTTCAAAATACCTGAACTTGAAATTTTAAAAACAAAAAATGAGAAACTAAAACTTGAAGTTTCTTCCCTATTGAGTTCAAAGGATACAAGGAGGTATGCCCAGGGAGACCCTAAACTTGAAAAGTTATTAACCGCATCTAGAACATGTGGAGACAGATCATGTCACGCCCCGGACTCGGTGACCAAACTCACAAGGAACCTGATAATCAGTTCCAGCCACAACAGCCTCCGTAGTACCCCATTCTCAGTTCCTGCGACAAGTTCCGAGCCTATGATCCTGTAAGGAGGATTTCTATATTATAAATTTGATTCAAACGAGCATACCCAAGATCATAACATAGTAACCACAGATAATAACTACGGGAACAACATTACAAAATCCACTAAGAATTTAAAACTTTATACATGATACAAGGCTCAAAGGAGAAATATATAAAAAAAAAAATAAGAAAATCTCCAAAAGGTCCTTGGCATGCTCCTTGCTCCTCATCTACTGTGGCTACCTAGAATCACCTGCATGCATTAATCGCGCAAAAGCTTATAGAAAGCTTAGAGGGTGGTGTAAGTTTGTGTAATATGAGTGCCAAGAAGAAATATCAGGGAATGTAGAAGCTTGGCATGAGCCATGAACACTATCAATATATGAGACTCATAATGCAACAAGTTGTACCAAGGCCATGAAAGGAAATATATGAGTACTGGGTACCATACCAAGGTGATGTTATACCAAGCATGAATGCCATGAGCCCACACAAGGCCATGCGATGCAACACATAAGTACTGGGTGCCATACCAAGGCGATGCACAAGAGGCTTACATAGCCAATGCTATATGCAAGGTGCAATGCAATCATGCCATTGCTCATCGTAAACACACATATCAGTATAGTTCCTCTCTAGGAAAATCACCGGGGTCTGATACACTACATGTTGACTACCTCTCTACTAGCCGCACAGCTTAGCGAGTGTTAGAGACCTCGCTACCCGCCTGTGGACAGCCAGTCACCAGCGAGACTTGATGGTAGCAGACCCATTCATGAGCAGGTCAAACTCAGCCTAGGTATTGCCCTCTCTCCCAGGCGGGTAAGGCCACACCCCATCCCAACCAACCATGTTGCAGTGGGAGTCATGGCCTAATGGCATGAGGCCCTCATGCACTCATGTTTTCCCCTTGGTCTCAGCGCTGGGGCGTCTCGTCGGTACCATGGAAGTTTAGGGACTTTCACTTAGGGATATCCTATGCACCCCAATGCTTAAGTAACATTTTTGGTGTCCAAATATGGCCATCCATGATATACCTGTGGAGGATATGACCCTGATGAAGTAAGGACGAATATCCATATGCTATGCAGTGCTAGATGCATGAATCAAACAATCAACCATGCATCAATACCAAGCATCCAACATGCTCAAGAGGGGATACTATGTCCCTCAGGGAAGCTAACATACAATGCCTAATAGCACAACCATGACTACACACATAGTTTTAACCAAGCATACAATGATGTACATGGGCCATGAAGATGAATCTAGATGCAATATGCGGTGATGTACAATGTAGTACACTCTTCCTATCCAAAAGGGACCAAGTCTAGGTACTTAGACAAATTTTCATAAGGAATCAACCGCTAGTGGGGGCCCATTTACCTGGGGTAGCCCACGAGACTAATCATACAAGCTACTGCCTAAATAATATAGAGATGAGCCTAGCAAGAGTCTAAGGTGGGCATTCAACCACACTTAGATACAAACAGGCCTAAAGGGGTCGATAATGGGGACATTTAACCACTATTTCCCAAAAGACATTTCAACAATAAACTATATAGATACAAGGCCCAAGGCCCACATTCAAGATAAAAATAGGTGGTCACATACATATATCCCACATAATGGGCCATAAGAAAATGGATCTAATACTACCTTCAACAACATAGGCCCAAAGAGGGGAATTAAGGCCAAAGGCCTAAGAGCCAATTCCCAATGGCCATAGAATTCATGCATTAAGTTGGACTTGGCGGGTAGCCCATGTACACAATATATGACCAAGCAAGTCTAAGTTGGGTGAAATGGACCCCACAATATCAGCCCAATAACTAGCAATTTAAGTGGGCAACCAAGGGCCCAATATCACCCTTATCTCAGCCCACAAGTCCATCAAAATGGTGGAAGTTCGCCCGACATATGGCTGGGTCAAGCTGTGATGTTCTAGCCCACTCTAGGTCTACTGGATGTCCCAAAATCTGATCTAAGTTGGGGTCCTTATATGATCACTAAAGGTGACCCAAAAGAAATGCACTAATTAAGCCCAAAAATTCTAAAAATATAAGCTTGCAACATGTACACAAGTTTCTCACTATGGTGGCCCCCACATCCAATAAAGTTTTAGCCACAATAATGTACATTTAAGGCCCATTGGTAAACTTTCAGCCCACTCAACTTCCTGGACATGCTAAAGTCCAGAAATTAGTCAAACTATGCGGAATTAATCTCATGAAGGCCAACAATGATCACAAGGGGCCCCACCAGATGGAGATTGTGTATACGTCATAAAAAGATCAAGTGGGATTACTATTGGACTGCAAGTCCAGTAGCAGCCCAAGACGGTGGGCTTCACATACATTCATATTGGACCTCAAATAAATGGCCTAGGGCCTATCCGAAACATGGGTCCAAGGGAAACATACATGGCCTAACCCATATATATACTACTATGGACCCATAGGGGAAGGTTAGGGCCCAACATAAAGGCTACTAATTTCATATGTTGTGGTGGGCCTAGTGGGCAGCCCATTGCTCAAACCATATAGGCAAATGTCATGTTTTTAGTCGAGTAAATTAGGCCTACAACCCGAACCAAGTATAAAGTTGATTTGGTGGGCAACCAAGGGCCCAACTACTTGTGTAACCCGACCCTTTATCCCAACACAATAGTATGGTAAAAATGGCCCAAGAGTCTAAAGGGCCTACCTAGAAAGTTTTAGCCCTTTTGGGCCTAAGGAGTCCAATAACTAGTTACATTTATTGACCCATTAAAAACTCCAACTATGGTGGGCCTGAAAGATGCACTAATTAAGCCCAAGAATTAGGGTTGTTAAACCATGAATTGTTCCTTCTAAGTACTCACAATGTGGTGAGCCCCACTCCTCAAAAATTCATCCAAAAGGCCAAGCATTATTATAACATATTGCTGAATTTTCTTAACCCAACAGGTTTATGGGCTTGTTGGAGCCTAGAAAATGGTCCATTTGATTAGGAAATCAGTCCAAGTGGTCCAACCATCAAGTCAGAGGGCCCCGCCACATAGGATCACATCACATTACTCAAGGAAATAGGTGGGCCACACTACTGGACCAAAGTCCAGCAGGCAATCCACATGGGGAGTCCCACATGGGCCTGGACATCCCAATGGGTCGGATGCCGAGCCCATGCACTAGCTAAAAGGTGGTCTCCGCCTTGGGTACCCCACATTAAGGTGGGCCATACTCAAGTGGTCCACACAATGGATGGCTATGGAGATAAAACACACATCAAGGTGGGCCACAGGTTGGGGTGGACGGCTAGCCCATGCTGGATGTCCCAACCATGGGCGTCCAGCCATGTGGGCCGGTCCAGCCCTCGTTATAAATTGTACAGTGGCCTGTTGGACCTAAAAATTGGTAGGTGTGTCCCAACATGGGTGGGCCATCTTCAAGTAAAATTTTAGATTTTTTTGAATTTGGGAACTAATTTTATGATTTAATAGAAGACTATCTATTTAGAAATCTGGTTATAGCAGAATTTTCGCTATCCTTGCTTTGAGCACCCAATTGGGGTGGGCCCAAGGTCTCCAAATATTTGGGAAAATTAATATTAACCTCCCCATATATGTATATTATAAGGTAGGGTCTACAAAAGTGGCACACCAATACAAAAACTATTTCATATTTTGAGATTTCCAAACTAAAATGTTGCTGGATAGTCCAGAAAATCTAGACTGTCCATCCCACTTGGGCCACTCCTTTGGGACCACAATCGAGGTCAGATGGAGCTGAAATTTGGGAGACATCTAGGTGGGGTCCTCACCTTCAAGAAAATTATATTTGAGGGGTGGGAAAGGTCCCCCAGTCAGTCCTAAAATTTGGTCCAAAAACAACCAGAAAACTATCCTAAGGATTTTTGGACAACAACATATACATGGAATAAACTAAGTATATGAGCCAAAATAAAAGGAAATTACCTCATAAAACTGGTACTATGGTCCACCTTAGTGGACCCCATAATTATCCAAGCCATATCCCCACCCCAAAAATCCATTGCCTGCATCATATGTGGGGCAAAAGGGGCACCAACGTCCCTAGTGTGGATTGCAATGGACGTCCACTATGTTTGGACGGTCTGGATGTTGCAAGGCCTCTAACTAGGCCACACACCTCAAAAATTAGATAACGAGGATGGGGAAGAGAAGAAAAGGAAATAAAGAAATCAAGATCTGGCCACAAGAAGGGCTCCGCCACTATGAGCCCTTTAAGATCAATCACAACCATACATCATGCATAAATTTACAAGTATATCATAGATCTTAAACATGCATGGGCTTAGAATCAAAGCCTAAGGTGGGGATGCCACCCCCACCAGGATTCTAAGGTCTAGATGACCCAATCATGGCATGATATTAAGAAAAACTACCATGATTAGGCCCATTGAGAAAGGTCCCATGCATGGATTATGCATGCACATGGTGGGCCGTTGGCCACACCCATGGGATTTTGTAGGATCTCCACCATTGATTGGTGGGTCCTACACCTCCCTCATGAAAGAAAGAAGAAGATCTAAGCAATGGAAATCAGATTTTTAACCTAAGGGAGCACCCACCTCTTGGATCTCCACTAATCTTCAACTTCAAGCTTCTTAGGCACCAAGGAAGTAAGATCAAAGGCCAAGATGAGTTTGTGATGGAAGGATGGAGGGAAAATAGGAGGTAGGAGGGCTGGAATGTGAGAGCAAGGTGTGGACGTCCAAGCTCTTACAATAGAGAGGGAGAGAGAGAGAAATGAGGGAGAAAGGAGAGGAAAGAGTGGTTGTAGGAAGGTCATCATGACAAGAGGGCTTGGGAAGAGAAAAGAAATGATGTTTTCTCTAGAAAAGGGAGGCATTGGTTAGAGAAATCTCATCATTATCTAGCAAATGATGGGGTAGGTGGTGGCTATAGGTTAGGTGTATGTACTGTAGGTAGTGTAGGTAGTGAAGGTGGGAAAATGTGCAATAAAGTGGGCCACTACACACCACCCTAGGTGGGCCCCACAATCATACTAAATAGTCCATCATTGTGTATGCCCCATATCTCATGATCTAGAACTTAGATGAACACATGAAATTCGACGTTGGAACCGCGGTGATAATGCGGTCGTAATAGCACTAAATTTGGGTCGATCCAGGTTGAGTCTACGTGACTGGACTTGAGGATGACCACAAACACTATCCTTAGGTTGTGGGTCCCTATGGTTCAAGTGGTAGGACCGCGAGACCTAGAGTAATGAAATGCACACTCTCGGGTAGGGTCTTACAGATCGGGTCTGGGCCATGACAAATACATGACTCTGAAAAATAAGTGTGTATCTCCTACATTTGTCAAAGGTGAAGCCTCTAACTCAAAAGGAAAGGACTTGAAATATAATAATCAAAATAACTTTAAAAATGTAAAAAATTTTCAAGCTTCTAAAGTCAATACTAATAATGTTACCTTTAGAAAACAATGCTATAATCCTTTAGTTGAAAAAATTATTGTTTCGACAAGAAATAAATGCATTTGATTTGGGAGATTTTCTTATTCAAATATAACAGAGAAAGAGTCTATTAAGAACAATCATCATATCATTAATACTGAGTTCATTTACATCCTCGGGTTTCCCTTGATTCTAAGATAGAATATCCAGAATATAGGAATTAAAAGAGTTTGAATGTCAAATCTGGATATTCAATCCAGCAGCATTTCGGCTTGTGAATTAATCATCTCATTAAGAGGAATGTTATGTGGATTTGATCATCTGATTTCCTCTTCTTGAGTTCATGTCCATGTGCAAAAGGAAGACCGAAGATTGCATCTTATTAGGAGATTTCAATAGCATTTCGGTCCATCTAGTGATGCCCGCTCAACAATGAGTGTTTTTACAGGTCCGTGCAACTGAACACAACTGAAATATTAGTTGTGCGGGTCCACACAACTGAAATAACTGCAATACTGGTTGCGCTGGTCCGCGCAACTAAAATATTGGTTGTGCAGGTTTGCGCAACTGTAATACTGGTTGCATGGGTCCGCGCAACTGCCTTTCTGCCTTCTCCTAAATACCTTTTCTTCTTCTTCAGAGCTCTAATCTTCCTAAAAATCTTCAATTAATCAAATGAGAGGGGGAGTGGGGTATTTATAGGCCTCCACACATGTGAACCCTAATCTTTGTGCCATGGGGCCTAATGTTGTGCAGGATCGCCCAACCAACATGGTTTGCACGGGTTCACACAACACTATTCATCCATGCAAATACTATTCACTACACGACGGTATTATTCCCGTGTAATGACACTATTCCCATATAACAACACTATTCCCGCGCAATGACACTATTCCCGTGCAATGAAACTATTCATCCACGCAACAACACTATTCATCTGCTCAACAACACTATTCTCACGTAATGACATTATTCCCATGCAACCGACAGTATTCCCACACAACCGGCAGTATTCCCGCGCAACGACACTATTCATTGTAGCACAATTCATCATGGCACTATTCGTCATAGCACTATTCACTAAGAGATTTAGGATAGAGAGAGGGTTGTGCAATGGGAGAAATGCTACGTGAATGAGAGATCCAGGGCGATAGAGAGGGTTCCGCAATGGACAAAGCTACCTATCTTGGAATCTTGATGTGCAACCAAAAAAGTTCCCTTTGACTCATGTATTTTTATGCCCCAAGAGATGCCCCCTCGATCCTTCTTTGATTAATTTATGAAATCAAAATGAGGGATTGATCTTCTTCTGCACCAAAATCTTTTCCCAGAAAAGACTCTTCATGAACGCAGAGATGACTATGTATAAGAGAAGGGTCACTTGAACAGAGAACTTCAACAGTCGAGCTTAGACGGAGGATCGTACTCAAATCGAAGTCTGAATGATCGCGCTCGAATGGAAGACTTTATTCATGCGATTCTTTTCTTCTTCACCAAAACTAGCCATTTTAATGACTATGTCGACTTCATCTTTGAGTAACTTGTTCAGGGAGTAGCCCCTCAATGCTACTGCTACTGCAACAATTTCTTTGATCAACTCTCACAGCTTTTTCTTTGAATTATGCATCTAGGGAGTGATTCTTTAATATTGCTCCTGCTACAACAATCTTTTTAATTATCTCTTTTATTCATGATTTGCATAACCCAATCTTGCAAATGGTAATCTTTCCTGCCAAATTGATTGGAATGAGTATCTCAAGATATCATAATTCTCCAATTTAGTTTCATGAAGTATTGATAATATTGAAATATATTGAAAGCTTTTAGAATAATCGTAAGAATTACAATATGATAATGATTTAGTGTTGTGCTTGTTAGCATACTTTGCATTGCGTTTGTTGCATTCTTTGCTCATTATATCATGCTCTCAAAGACGTTGTTTTTAGTTTTATGGGTCCTTTTTTTGAATCTTTTCCTGTTTGTGCCCCATGGCACTTCTTCATAGGCTGGCTGGGAATGTACTTCCCCTTGGACATTTACTAACTTTAGTAAAGCGTATCAGAACCCTGATTGCCCTGATCACCTTCCTCCTTTTAGCACTTCTTATCCTAGGATACAATGGTGGGTTCACTAGTATTTTAGTTGAATATTGCTACCCAGTAGATCATGCCATATGGATTCTTCGCCCTTGCTACTGATACTCTCGAGGGATGGATAGTCTTTAGTATGCCTTTGAAGAATACGCATGCATTTCCCATAAAAACTAATAGCTCTTCACAATTCTAGCTTCCCCCTCCTTTGTGGATTTCAAGAAATAATATTCCTTCGTCATCAGAAAGGCAGGAGATAAGAAGACATCATCGTACTCTTCAGAAGGACATATATTATCATCGAAGACTCCTCTTCTTCAGACGAATAGACATATTTTAAAGTACTTGGCTTTAGAATAGAGATATTTAATATCTTGATCAATCTTAATGTAACCATAATATGTCCCTGTTTAAAAAGAAATGCATTTTGTATATCGCATATCCATTTATGCTAAATATGAAATTTTTGTGATTTTTGTTATCCTATCAAGCAGTTTCTTGCATAATGGAGCTAGTGCACTTTGACTGACCATGACTGGACACGACCTGACTGTACTGAACTTGGCTAGACTAGGCCTAAATGGACAAGACTTGACTGGACACAACTTTTTCACCAGTTTAAGCTCTTGAGTAGTGGAGCAAGAAGTTTCTTAGACTCATGCAGGAGTCAGTTCTTACACGAATGGTCGCTGTAACTCTATAGAGTTCACGGGACTTATCGCGGCCGAGGAGTTCACAAACCGCGATCCATCAGAGGGGCCCAATGACGCTACCGGGGCATGAACTCAATGGGATTTATGCATAGGGCTGGCCATAGTAACTCTCTAAAATTTATGGGGGGCACAAGTGCTACCTTTAGTACCAAATCCAATGTCACTAGTCCATCAATGAAGGGTCATCTTGCTTCAAAGACTTGTCATCTTGCTTCAGAGACTTTCCCTCATGTGTTACTACTGAAATCAAACCAGGAATCTAAGGAGTCATCTTACTTTAAAGACTCACTTTTTCTTCACCTGTAAGGTCAGACCCATTCACGGGAGGGTATTTTCATCCTTCCCTGTGACACTGTCGGAAGCTATATAGATGACATGGGTCTTACGTGACTGCTTCGTCAATTGCCCGCATGGGTATGCATGTGATGTGGCCTATACAGGATTTTTAGGGCCACTAGCTCCACACTGCTACCCGAATAATATATATATAACACCGATGATGATAGGTCTTATGCGTAGTTGGCCATTGAGGGCTTGGCTAGGCTGCCTTAAATAATGATAAGCTACCATCGCTGTCATTAACTTTATATGTGGTTAGCCATATAGTTTTATTCCACTGCCAAAAATAGTGAATCGAAATTGATATTTCACCGCCGCTAATAATGTTCTGTCAATATTCGTGTTATATTTGAAATAGTTTATCAGCTTGGCAATGATAGCAATTTTAATAAGATAAGCTTGTATGAGCGATTGATGATGACAGTGATAGTTGTTGATTCTGGCGATAATCATCGATGCTTGGCGATTTTGGTGATATCATCAACGCTTGACGATTATTAACGATGACAATCATTAACGCCGGTGGCAATCATTGACACTTTACAGCCATCATCAATGCTTAGCAGCGATCATCAATGTTTAAAAGCGATCATCAACACTTGAGATGCGTTTAAGAAGCTTTACTTGAAAATTTGCACCTTTCATTCAATCCCATGAAGAGGAGTACATGACTTTCACTTTTGGAGCCCTTTCATCCTTCTACTTGTCATGCCCCCTTTCGATTAGGAAGCATTGCTTTGGGAATCTTCGTAACCAAAATCATGATGTTGCGATCCTTAACAAATATGATGTCGCAATACTTCATAATTTTTGTTCAAGATTGGCATTGCCCCTAGTCTTGAACTGATCAGGCATGTGTACTCTTATTTCTTCTTTTATTTCATACACTTTCCTTATAGAGATTTCACCTTTATCAATCATCTTTTGCAACTTGTTCTTCAAACTGAAATAGTTCTCCGTTCAATGTCCGAGGAAACGATGATAGTAGCAATAATCACCTTCGCTTATTTTCTTCATTTCCCTTAGACGTTTCAGCCATGGCAATTTGATCTTTTCGGCTACTAGCAATTTGTTCAACATAGGGAGCCTATCATCTTTTTCAAATGAATATCTCCTACAATCCTTAGGTTGTGCAAATTTTTTCTTCATTTTCTTGGTTGAATGTTCATTCATATTTCTTGTATTTGAACTTCCTTGCTCATTCTGTCGATTCTTCGCTTTTCTTTCTTCCTCAGTCATATCAGTTGAATTTCTCCCGAGGTTCAGAACCAACTGGCTTATATAAAAGTCAGATACTTTTGTAATAATCCTTTCTAAACTACAAGCCTCTTCAATCAGATCTTGAAATGTCTGTATATTCAAATCCACGAGACTAAACGCAATACTTGGCCTTATGCATTCCATGCATAACTTAACTTGTTCTTTCTCTTCTTTCACCAATCGCAAGCATGATGCCCCCAGGATTTTCCATCGATTAATGAATTCTTCGACCGGTTCATCCTCTCTTTGGCGAATGGAAGCTAATCCATGACTGACTTCTTTAGAGGATAATTCAACAAATTGTGAATTATAACGAGAGTTTCTAAGTGAATCCATTACTGCCGGCCATTCCCTTATCGGAACAGCCTTCCCTTTATTTTTCCAGTTCTTTGTCGGATCTCTTACAGATGTCATGTTTACAGTGACTTTCTTGTCCTACCCTTCATTCCTGTTCATAACTATCTCACCTTGTTTTATCATCTGCTTCAGTATATTTTTTAGTGTAAAACAATCTTCTGTACGATGTCTTAAACAACAATGGTAATGACAATATTTTTCCTCTTTAGTCATTTCGACTTCTTCTAGATATCTCGATGAAGTTAAGCTGATAATTCCGGTAGCAAGCAATTGTTTCATCATTGGTAACATATCCTCTTTGTCGAATGCGTATTCCCTATAGGAGTCGTATGGTCGCGATCTCTTATCGTTTAATCTATTCTTATATCGATATGAATCTTCTCTCTTCTTTGTTTCTCGTTTATTGTAAAAAATATTCTTTTTCTTTTCTTGATTAATGGTATTTACCATTAATCTATTCAGTTCTTTTCTTTCTGTCTTGAACTGAAAGGCTAGCATTTTCCTAGCCATCAATTCTAATGCATGCGCTTTTGTTGCAAGATCTCAAAAAGTCTTTATATCAACACTCGTGAGCCCGAAAGCAATTCTCGGTTTCATAAAATTCAAACACATGTTCACTTGTTCTTTCTCTTGTGGTAATTGTCTACATGAAGCCCCTAAGGTCTTCCACCTGTCAATGAATTTCTTCACGGACTCATTTTCCCTTTGTCTGATAGAGGCCAATTCTATAATACTGACGTCGAGTTGAGAAGAAACTGGATATAAATACGTCTTGCATCTGTTCCCAAGTTCTTATTGACTCAAGATCCAAACCAGAATACCATCGAAATGCTTTGCCTGTTAAAGAAGATCCAAGCAACTGCAAACAATATTGAGGAATAATGGAGAGATTCCCCATAGTAGTGATAAAATGTACGAGATGTTCTTCTGAAGACCCATCTCCTTTAAATTTTTAAAAATCTGGCTGCTTGAAGTTGGCTGGAAATGGAACATCTTCTACCTCTCTTGGATATGGTGTTCTGTATCGTAACCTCCCAGCATGTTCACGCTCTCTGACAATGTCTGCAACCATCTATCGCATCTCCTCTTACGTTATTGTCCTAGCAAGTGAAGTAGACCCGTGAGATCCTACTCTTTATGGCAATGAAGCTTCAGATTGTTGCTCTTGTTCATTCACAGTGGCCATTACTGGTGGGACTGTTGCTTGAGACACGTTCTGAGCAAGGATGGTCAAAGCTTCTCAGAGATTTCGACATTCCTCCATCAAGATTCTTTGAGCTTCGGCCATCTCAGCCATACATTCATCAACATTTGGTGGGGGATCTTGACTTATTCCCGTCATATGTACAGTGGGCTCTCTGCTCTATGATGACACCGTTGTTGGAGTAGAATGGGAATATAATGAGATAACGAGACTGATTGAAAGGGGAATTTCGTTTGATCTGCCTATGCTTTTACGGAACTCAGCTGACTGTGGAATTTCCTGCTGAGGCGTATCTTGAGGTGAAACATAAACTGCATTGTACATTGGT